>NC_057729.1:37972788-37988950 GCF_004010195.1 Chiloscyllium plagiosum | reverse complement strand
TTGGAATGCCATGCTTCTAGGAATTCTTGTGTGTGTATTTGTTTGGCTTGTCCTAGGATGGATGCATTGTCCCAGTCGAAGTGGTGTCCTTCCTCACCCGTATGTGAGGATACTAGTAAGAGAGTGTCATGTCTTTTTGTTGCTAGTTGGTGTTCATGTATCCTGGTGGCTAGTTTTCTGCCTGTTTGTCCAATGTAGTGTTTGTTACACGCCTTGCATGGTATTTTGTAAATGACGCTAGTTTTGCTCACTGTCTGCATAGGGTCTTTCAAGTTCATTAGCTGCTGTTTTACTGTGTTGGTGGGTTTGTGGGCTACCATGGTGCCAAGGGGTCTGAGTAATCTGGCAGTCATTTCCGAGATGTCTTTGATGTAGGGGAGAGTGGCTAAGGTTTCTGGACATGTTTTGTCTGCTTGTTTGGGGTTGTTGCTGAGAAATCGGTGGACTGTGTTTATTGGGTACACAATTGTTTTGAATACACGGTTTAGGTGATTTTTCTCTGCTCTGCGTAGTTCCTCTGTGCTGCAGTGTGTGTTGGCTCATTGAAATAATGTTCTGATGCAGCTTAGTTTGTGGGTGTTGGGATGATTGCTTCTGTACATTATTCTGAACAGAGTGAGTGCTGGCTCTGAGTGTGAGGTCACAGAGAAAGTAGTGGCACTTACCCCTTCAGCACCCAGAAGGTCATTGATATTTTTTCCACATAGCTGGGAGTTCAGTTTCATTCAGGACACAGCACTGAGTGAAATTGATATCTGATTTGTGTCTAGGCTGGCTTAATCTTTTCTCATGGCTTCATTTGGTGGTCCATTGGGAAAATGGCTGCACTCTTCTTCACTAGCCCATTCACCAACACCTCCAGGCCCTTGTCCACGTTGTGGGGATTGACTTGAGTTTCTTCTGAGCGATGTCTTTGATGATGGTGAAGTAGCACAGTGTGAGGGCTGGTTCCTGGTTTACAGAACCTGAGGTGGCCAGCTCGGCTTTAAACATGGCACCCAAGGCATGTACCCCTGCAGTGAGCATTTCAGCCTGTCTGCTGTGTGATTCATTAAGAAAGACATCCAACAGCTCGGTTGCATAATTAGTGAGTTGAAGAGTGGAAGATTGCCTGAGAAATATCACTCTGGGCCATGGTAGACCAGGTACTATGAAACTCACTCACTAAATCATCTCAATCGCAAATGGGAAAATTCAAACACATGCCTTTACTATTTTAATGTCTTAGCTATAAGTTCCTGAATTGAAAATTGATGGGTGCATGTTAGCTTATGGAAGGAAGCAAAATAAAAGACAAAGAACAATGTTAGCTTCCATTCCTTTGTGTTAATATTCGGCAGCTTCCAGTCATTGTTGTTATAACTTTCAAGGTTCACTTGATTATATTTAATTACATTTTAATTGTAGGAACAATTTTTGTTTAATTTTTTTTTAGCAGGGTGATATAAATACCTTCTTCTGGATAAGAGTTTCAGCTTCCAAACTTCTGTGACTGTTTGTCCTATTTGACGGGTTTCTCGCAACTGAGCGTTATCAGCCACAAAACATATGTTGTGAATAATCAACAGTATTTGTGAAACTAATATGAGTGCAGTAAGTGTGGAAGGTTTCTTAGTTCCTCTTCCAAGTATTGTGTGACTCACAAATAGGTTGATAAATGCAACAGGGAAAAATTAACTCAGTTGAAGAAACTATAGCAGTCTGAAACAGATTCCTCACCACAGATTGTCAGTTGAACTTCCTGGTTTATAATTAATGGTGTTTTGCATTGATGCTGCTCCTGTAGCATATACGCAATTTGAATACAAGAACAGAAACTGATTTAGTTTTGCTTCAAAGTTTGATTGCGTCCAAACATCTAATGCACTCTACTTAAGTGTAAAGCAAAAAACAACATTATATGTATGCTGAGGTTCAAGTCCAAATGCATCCAAAGGCTGCATAGAACAGTGTTCCCACAGACAGCCACACTCAAAAGAAGGGCAAATGATCATAACATGTCAGTAAAATCAGCCTTGGGTGCATGGCTGTACCCTTGCCTCTGAGTTATGTGGATATGCATTCAAGGTCATTCTCAAGAGCTGTGAATATAAACCAAGGTAACACTGAATATGAAAGGAGTGCTGTGCTGTCCTCTGGATTAGATTTAAAAATTGAGAGTCTGTCGCTCCTTGTGGATGGGGAT
The DNA here is from genome assembly GCF_004010195.1 of Chiloscyllium plagiosum. Classification (NCBI taxonomy): domain Eukaryota; kingdom Metazoa; phylum Chordata; class Chondrichthyes; order Orectolobiformes; family Hemiscylliidae; genus Chiloscyllium; species Chiloscyllium plagiosum. The sequence goes on along the minus strand of NC_057729.1, from coordinate 37,986,765 downwards.
TTTATGTCAAAAGGAATAAGGAGTCTTTCATAAGGTTAGGATAGTTCTATCCCTCAATCACAAGATAATTTTGTTATTTATCTGACTGAAGTACCTTGTAGTATTTTCAGACATTAAATTACATTCCAAAGTATTAATTGATTATAAACCACTTTAGGTCATTTTGAATTTATGAAAGGAGTTATATCAGTACAAGTATTTTTTCTTTCCTTAAATATAGACCCTCAACCTCCAGTTTTATGCACCAGCTCAATTGCTGGCAAGCTTAAAAACAAACGCTTGCAATAAGCATCTAGAGCTGTGTTTTTGGAGATGTTTTCAGTTATCATACTCCTAAGTTAGAACAATGCAATCAATAATCATGAGTCAGCACTTAGGTTATATTTCATTCCAAGTTCTTATAACCTCATGACTGAAGTAACATAACTCAGGCAAAACTTTTCTGTCATAAATCAAAAAGAAAGCATAATATGGAGCACACTTGCAGAGTCAAAATTGAAATTAGTTTGGTAAATAATTATAGGCTAACGTTCCCACAGCAGTAGCCCTATAATAAGTATAATACTGTTAAAATAGAAAATGACAGGTAAAATTATTAAAGTGTAAATGCTAAACAGGGGATAGGACAACCACAGCGTACAGATATCACCATATCCAAAGCAACTGACATGCAAACAAAAGAAAGTGACCTATAAAAAGCACAGACATTTTAATTAACTAACTTGATGAGTGCACTTGCTGTGTCTTGTTTCCAAAAACAATATGCAAAATCAACACGTAAATTTGGTGCGAAAAATCTAACATGTTGGTGTAGGCAAAGGCAACAGCATTGCAACACAGACAAGTCTGGTTTCCTTAGAAACACATCACATGAGAAGACAGAAGTTACAATATTTGGAATGGAGAAGGGAATAACTGAAAGAGAAATCAAATTCTCACCAAATGTATTTAGGTGGATAAGATTTAACTAATTTAGTTCTCTTATAAGATGTTAATATGATACAAATTTTTCTTTCTCTAATCAATAACAGCCTTGATTTGATGTGGAATCCTGCACTTATAACAACAAATAATGAAAGCCTATTCAAAAAAATTTGAGCAATTGATACTGAAAGCAAAAGATACTGGAGATCACAATGGATCAGGCAGCATCCGTGGAGAGAGAACAAGCTAATGTTTCGAGTCTAGATGACTCTTTGAGAGAGCTCTGATGAAGAGTCATCTAGACTCGAAACATTAGCTTGTTCTCTCTTCACAGATGCTGCATGACCCGCTCTGATTTCCAGTATTTTTTTGTTTTCAGTACAGATTCCAGCATCTGTGATAACTCGCTCATTGAGGTGTTCATAGTTTGGTAATTCCATGCTCGGAGCTTTCCCATACTTTATCAAGAAGCCACTGTCAGACACAGCAACTTCAGGAAGCTGTTTTAGCAAGGCCTGAGAGCAACATAGTGAGTGTCGAGAAAATAATAAAAGTTAGCAATGCCAACCTGTTGCCTGTGACAGAATGGAGTTTTCACTCGAAACAGTTCAAATTTTCTTTGTAAAACTTCAAGATCCTAGAACTTTGCATTTTGACTTATAAAATAAAGAAAATTGCAAAACTTAGTCTCTGCTTTGGCTCACATGACACTGATATATTTCACAATAGCAGAAACAGGATTATTTAGCTATTTTCTTACTTGCTTAAGCTAAGGTGGCTCAGTGGTTAGCACTGCTGCATCACAGCGCCAGGGACCCGGGTTCAGTTCCCACCTTGGGTGACTGTGTGGAGTTTGCACCTTCTCCCCGTGTCTGCATGGGTTTCCTCCGGGTGCTCTGGTTTCCTCCCACAGTCCAAAGATGTGCAGGTCAGGGTGAATTGGCCATGCTAAATTGCCCGTAGTGTTAGGTGCATTAGTCAGGGGTAAATGTAGGAGAATGGGGCTGGGTGGGTTGCGCTTCGGAGGGTTGGTGTGGACTTGTTGGCCCGAAGGGCCTGTTTCCACACTGTAGGGAATCTAATCTAAAGTGAACAAAAGAATTATTATCGACATTTTATTCATTGGATGCGTAATGTTATCATGGTAAAATCACTGGACTAGTAATTTGGCAGCACAGGTTAATGTTTTTGGCTAATTGGGATAGAATTTAAACTCAATGAATTAATCTGCAAAGAAAAGCTTATTTCAGTGATGTGACCATCATCATCCATGTAAAAGCCCATCTGGTTCAGGAAACAAGATCGGCCATCCTTACCTGGTCTGGTCCACTTGTAACTCTAGTTGACTCTTATCTACCCTCTGAAATGATTTGGAAAGCCACTCTGTTTCCGTGGAAATTTGGGATGGGCAACATACACTGTCTTTGCCATTACTGTCCCCATCACATGCAAGATAAAAAGGAAACGTAGAGCTGTACTTTCACACAGAAAAGTCAAAATTCCATTGCTGTTCAAACCAACTTTTGTATCTTCCTTCAACAATGCTTTTTTTTAACTGTCCCAATAGCTGTTGCTTAAAGTGCACTGATTTTGGATATCACCTCAAAGTGTCCATAGGACAAGATAATTTGCTAAATCTCAATTTAGTGTGAATGAGGTTTAGCTTAGTATGCACATTGGAAAGCAGATTTTGCAAGGTGATCATTTTATATTTCTTCTCTCTCACTTAGAGCATGTAGTTCTGCATTAGTCATTTTTCTCTTGCCTTTGACAGTTAGATAAACACAAATTAGCGATTCTAATGAAGAAACAAATCATCTCTAACTACGAAGAGTTAAACTATGCATGAATTCTTACTGAATTAGCATCATAGAAATAAATGGTTTCTAAAAGATTCTAGTAGTGGTTGTTATTTGCATATTAATTCTGCACATTTTACACAAAAACACTATTCTTGTAACTCCTTGATAGCTTTGTTTCTGCATTAATTTTTAAAAGATGAAATTTTAATATCTGAGGATTTCAAAAATTAAGTAGAGAAGTCTCCTTAAGTGTGGTTAGTTTTAACAGCTTGATAGGAGACAAGTGCTGTTAGTTAACTAGGTTATAATGTAGGACCTCAGGAGTGTGTAAAATATTGTCTTTGATACTGATAAAGTTACCCTTTTACTGCTGTAGAATATCCAATATGATCATAATCTGTTGTGGTACATAAAATAATGTTGTCTTTATACAGACTTGTACCTATTCACTTTGGTCAACTTTTTGTAAATGAACCTACGTTACACAATATTTAACTATGTCCGAGATAAATGTGATACAAAAGCCTTACAATCATCCAATCACACTGCAGTTTACAAATGTGAAATGAATACCTAAGAATTCAATATGTTGGGTGTCAATCTCATGACAGTCTCATTCTATGAAGTGTACGTGCCAATGTTGGACTGGAGTGGATAATGTTAAAAATTGCACAACACCAGGTTATAGTCCAACAAGTTTATTTGGAAGTACTAGCTTTCAGAGCACTGCTCCTTCATCAGCTACCTGGTGTTGCGTGATTTTTAACCTCATTCTATGAAGAAAGTGCACTATCTGCTAGATTGGATTTAACTGCTCATTGGCATTCAGTATACACACCAGAAGTACTTCAGAACTTCAGGATAATTAGATAAACAAGCTGTGTGTGCTGTCGGTCCCTCATGTGGTATCTGCCTTAGTACCTGAATTGCCAAGTATCTATCCAGAAAAGTCTGACATTAACTGACAGCAGTGACCCTCCAGAAGGGCTGTTTAGAAGATGACTTATGTCAGTGTAAGTTAGTTGATAATTTATTCTTCAAAGTTTTGGATATGTGCTACATGATACATAACATTTATACAATACAGAATCAGCCCTTACCACAACTGAGATTCAGGAATTGGAGAAAGGGAAGGAATAGTCAGATACAGAATAGTTTTAAGAAGATGTGGACGAGGAATAACTTCAAACACCTTACCCTATCAATTAAGATTAGGGTTATCTGGGCATTCAAATAGATTGAGGCAAAAAATTCAACACAACCACTTGGGCAATGGGATACTAGCTGAGAGAAGACTAACCAGATATGATCTGACAAAGCCACAATTGGAAAACACTTAATCTTATATTGGTTGCAACACAGTTGGCAAGAAAGGTTATATGACAACACATGTGATATGTTTTAAGCACTGATGCCTCTTTAGAAGAGGACAAGCAACCAAGACCCCAAGGAAAAAGATCCAGAATTGGTTCTTTCCTTTCTCACTCTCTTCACCCAACTTCTAAATTTTGAAATAAAAAGAGAAGGTTCTGGAAAAATGCAGCATGTTTGGCATTACCGTGGAGAGAAAAACAGAGTTCGTCTTTTGATTCTGATATGAATATCCTACACAACTGATAGAAGCTGGAGAATGATGGTTGTATGTTGTTGACAGGGAGGGAGAAGGAGTGAGTGGAACTGGTGATTAGGGTACACAGAGCAGAAATTAAAGGGGGTGTAAGTGATGGTAAAGGAGAGAAAGACATGAAAACAGGTGCAAACATTAGGTGTGAAAAGGGGACAATGGGTCTGCTCTGCTGACAACAAAGCCGTTGAGCCACAAACAAGACAATGGCTGAGGCAATGTGTGAGAGGGAGTTTTAATCAATTTAGAGGTCAGAGGTTAGTGGGCGGCACGGTGGCACAGTGGTTAGCACTGCTGCCTCACAGCGCCAGAGACCCAGGTTCAATTCCTGCCTCAGGCGACTGACTGTGTGGAGTTTGCACATTCTCCCCGTGTCTGCGCGGGTTTCCTCTGGATGCTCCGGTTTCCTCCCACAGTTGAAAAATGTGCAGGTTAGGTGAATTGGCCATGCCTGTAGTGTTAGGTGCAGGGGTAAATGTAGGGGAATGGGTCTGGATGGGTGCGCTTTGGCGGGTCGGTGTAGACTTGTTGGGTCGAAGGGCCTGTTTCCACACTGTAAGTAATCCAATCTAATAGGTCATGTCCTGAAGTTGTTAACTCAGGTGAATCTGAGAAGTTGTAAGAAGTAAAAACAGAGAATAAGGTGTTCTTTCAGCATGTGTTGAACTTAGTTGGAAAATTACAATAAGCCCAGGATGGAAATGTTATATTTTTGGCTGTTTTTAAAACCCTTGATTATTTTGATTTGTCCTATTGTTCATTTTTATGGCTGAGTCACAACCTATCAGCAGCTTCCAAACTTAAATAGGGTTTGTTTTGCCTTGTGATCTTGCTGAACTTTGATAATGTGTCTGAGAAATGATTTCTAAATCAGGTTTGTTAATTGCTATTAGGTACCTGATCTGTTTTATAGCACTATATCATCTCACATCTATCTTTTGTCTGAAACAGCATTACAAAGATCTCATATTTTAACTTGTGAAGTTAATGCAAATTTTTTGTAGAAATAGTTATTCATCTGAGTGCAATGGTACATTTCAGTGCATGAATAGCCACATTTAGTTTTATTTTAGACGAAATCCAATTCCCCTATTATAAGACCAGGGAGGTTATGTTGCAGAAGTACAAAACTTTGGTGAGGCTATAGCTGAGTGAGTACTGTGTGCAGCTGTCATCTCTATAGTACAAGAAGGATGTGACTGTGTTGGAAAAGATGCAGAGGAGATTTACTCGCATGTTGCCTGAAGTTAACCATTTTAGTGGTGAAGAGATGCTGGATAAACTTAAGTTGTTTTCTTTGGAGCAGAGAAGATTGAGTTACGGACTGGATTGAGGTGTATAAGATTATAAGGGGCATGGACAGGATAGATAGGAAGTAGCTTTTCCTTGTAGTTGAAGGGTCAGTTATGAGAGGGTATAATTTTAAGATGAAGGATAGGATGTTTAGAGGAAATTTGAGGAAAAGGGTTTTTACCCAAAGTGTGGTCGGAATCTGGAATGCACTCCTGTGAAGGCAATAAAGGTAGGAAACCTCAGAATCTTTAAGAAGTGTGTGGATGAGCACTTATATTGTCATGACATTTAAGGCTATGGGCCAAGTACTAGAAAGTGGGATTTGTGTAGCTAGATTGTTCTGGACTTGATGGGCTGAATGGCCTCTTTTGTGCTGTATGACCTCCGCAACCCTGTGCCATCTTCTTATGGCCTGTTTTGCAGCTTAGGAGTATAGGTCAGATGTGCAAATGCCCAGCCATATCCTCTGAGGTTGTGTTCCCTATTTTAGTGGTAAAAACAACGACTGCAGATGCTGAAAACCAGATTCTGGATAAGAGTGGTGCTGGAAAAGCACAGCAGTTCAGGCAGCATTCGAGGAGCAGGAAAATCGACGTTTCGGGCAAAAGCCCTTCATCAGGAATACTTGCCCGGAACGTCGATTTTCCTGCTCCTCAGATGCTGCCTGAACTACTGTGCTTTTCCAGCACCACTCTAATCCAGAATTCCCTATTTTAGTGGAGTATGAAAATAATACTTCCTTCTGCTCTCTATTTTCATCTGGCAGTGCAGAGTTCTTGGCAACACATTAAAAGCATTTTTGGAGTTTTTGAAGTAAGTGGAAAACCCACTGAGGAGTCTGGAACATTCTGAAAGATGAAGTATAAACTGTTTTCACACTTTCAAATGTCAGTTTAAATGAGATATTGAAATGTATTTAGCAAGCAATGACTTATTATTAGCATCATTCCTATTGACCAGCCTTGTGCATTCTTTCCAATGCATTACAGACCTTTTCCAAAAGAGTAATGCAATGATAAATGTCACTGACTGTCCTCTCAGCGTCTGCTGCCATTCAGGTGGCCCTAGTTTATTTTTTTTAGCACTTGTAAAAATCTACACATGAAAATAATTTACTTTGAAAAAGAACGTAGAATAAAAAAGAATCTATACTGAAAAACAATTTCACTTGCGGGAGGGGGTGTCTACAAATTATAAGTTGACACAAAATCTAGACTTAAGAAATGTCTAACCGCCTATTTCCAATCATTAGCAGTCACTCTGTTTTGAAATTAAAATTGACATTGTTTCTTTTCGCAGAATATTCTGCTGTTTGGATGGCTGTGCTCAGTATCAATCCTTGGCTGAGTTTTAAATGCTAATTGGTTTCATCACACTCATTATTCCATTCTTGTGAGAATGAATGACAGTTTCAAGAGATTGGAATAACAAGTGCCTTTGATATGGTATCTGAGTGCTGGCACAAGTGTGGTCACAAGGATGGCAAGGTAGTTTTTACAAGGCAGAATACAAATTTGTTATTTCAGTTTCAACAAGAGTATGTTGAGGGAGGATGTAATTAGATAGAGCATTGAAACATTGGGCCAGAGTAGGTGTTCAGCCCCTTGAACCTGTTCCACCTTCTAATTAGAGTGATGAAAAAGTTTGCTTTCTTTTCTCAAAGAAATTTAAAATATTGTAGTTATCAGGAATACATGAATACATCGGCTAATTAGAGCTGCCTTGCTAACCAATCAGTAATCTTTACTCCTATAGGATGGCAGAGAGGCTCAGTAGTTAGCACTTCTACCGCACAGCGCCAGGAACCAGGTTCAATTCCAACCTTGAGCAACTGTCTTTGTGGAGTTTGCACATTCATCCCGTGTCTGCATGGGTTTCCTCTGGGTGCTCAGGTTTCCTCCCACAGTCCAAAGGTGTGCAGGTTACTTGAATTGGCCATGCTAAATTAACCATAGTGTTCAGGGATGTGTAGGTTAGGTGCATTAGTCAGGAGAAATGTAGAGTAATAGGGTAGGGGAACGGGCCTGGGTGGGTTACTCTTTGGAGGGTCAGTGTAGACTTGTTGGGCCGAAGGGCCTGTTTCCACACTGTAGGGATTCTATGATTCTATATGGCATAAATTGTTGTGATTATTTGAAATTTGGCATTACATTTGTCCTGATAAATGCAAGTCAAAAATATTCAGCATCATACCTCCCTTTTCAGCAATAGTAAAATAATTTCCCTCACTATTGTGTGGTTTTTGAGAAATGCATATAGTGTATAATGATTGAGTAACCATAGAGGATGCATGGGGAGGGGGTGATGGGTGCATAAATGTGCCATGGCTCGACTCAGAGATCATGGACTAGCATGTGGAGTGGATGTGAGTTGCGGGATGTCTGGAGTGGCATTTAGAGACCTTTGACCAATGCTGGGAGCTGAGGTGCATTGGAAAATTGAAGTAGGCCTTCCAAATGGCCTGCCACTACATGCACACTCTTCCTGTACTCCATCACAGTTCACAATACGCAAAAGTAAAACACGTCACACACGGGCAGGATGTGCCAGGTTGCAGACTCTGGAGCTGCATGACTTGGGTTTGTCAAAGCTCAGACAAATTGTCAGCCTATTGATTCAGATTGTGTGACCTGTGGTGAAGGGAAAGCGCGTCACTGACCTTGAAATAAAACAATTCACAAATATAAAGGAATCCAGAGCACATAATTCCTCCATTCCGATGATCCTTTCAGTTTGGTGTTATTTGTACAGTATTTTCTAGCAGAACAGGCTAATCGGCTGATGAGAATGAAGAAAATGTTTTTGGTTACGAATCCTATCAGATCGCATGGATCAGTTGGAGTGGCAGTTACAGAAAATAAGGAATATACAGGGGCTAGGGGGTGTGATGGAAGTTATAGGAAGGGAGAAGAGCTGTAGATACTGTCAGGTTGATGGGTTAATTCCAGGAAAGGTGTGAGGCGTAGGCAGGTAGTGTAGGAGTCTCCTGTAGATATCCCCATCACAAACAAGTATGCTGTTTTGAAAAATGTTAAAAATCACACAACACCAGGTTATAGTTAAGCAAGTATTTTTGGAAGCACTAGCTTTCAGAGCGTTGCTACATTTACGTACTGATGAACTGAAACCTGCAACCCATTCTAAAAGTTGAAAGACTTAACAGCAATCTAGGTTTGTTCAATATATCATTTCAGTTGCATGCCACTGTAATCTTTTGCTATAAGTTCTGTGTCTTATGATCCTGCTCCACAGCTACATGATGAAGGAGCAGTGCTCTGAAAGCAAGTGTTTCCAATTAAAACCTGTTGGACTGTAAACTGTTGTTGTGTGATTTTTAATTTTTCCCACCTCAGTCCAGCACCAACCTCTCCACGTCATGCTTTGAAAAATATAGAGGGTGGTAGACTCTCAAGAGAATGCAGCACGGACAGCCAAGTTTCTGGTACCGAGAATGGTTCTGATGTAATGAGGAGTACAGAGTTCCAGGCGATTGATTGTGATTGGGGACTCTCTAGTCAGAGGCACAGACAGACGTTTCAGTGACCGGCAGTGAAGAATCAGAATGATGTGTCACCTCCCTGGTGCCAGGATCAAGGATGTCTCAGAGAGAGTGCAGTATGTTCTCAAAGGGCAAAGGGACCAGTAGGAGTTCATTGTATACATTGCAACTAATGACATAAGAAGAGAAAAGCTTGAAATTCTGAAGGGAGAATACAGAAAGTTAGGCTGGGATTTAAAAAGGAGGTTCTTGAGGGTAGTAATATCTGGATTACTCCTAGTGCTATGAGCTGGTGAGGGTAGGAATAGGAGGATAGAGCAGATAAATGCATGGCTGAGAAGGTGGTGCAGGGGAAAAGGGTTCACATTTTTGGATAATTGCAATCTCTTCTGGGGTAGAAGTGACCTGTACAAGAAGGACGGATTGCACCTGAATTGGAAGGGGACTAAGATACTGGCAGGGAGATTTGCTGGAGCTGCTCAGGAGGATTTAAATTAGTAAGGTGGAGGGGTGGGACCCAGGGAGATAATGAGGAAAGAGATCAATCTGAGACTGGTATAGTTGAAAACAAAGGCGAGTCAAACAGTCAGAGCAAGCAGGGACATAGCAGAGAACAAGGAAGGACTGATAAACTGCATTTATTACAATGCAAGAGAACAAACAGGAAAGGCAGATGAACTCAGGGCATGGTTAGAAACATAGGACTGGGATATCATAGCAATTACAGAAGCATGGCTCAGGGATGGACAGGACTGGCAATTTAACTTTCCAAGATTCAAATGCTACAGGAGGGATAGAAAAGGGGGCAAGAGGGAGGGGGCATAGCATTTTCGATAAGGGATAGCATTACAGCTGTACTTAGGGAGGATATTCTTGGGAATACGTTCAGGGAAGTAATTTGCATGGAACCGAGAAATAGGAAAGGGATGATCACCTTATTGGGATTGTATCATCGATCCCCCAATAGTCAGCAAGAAATTGAGAAACATATTTGTTAGGAGATTTCAGTTATCTGTAAGGATAATAGGGTGATTATGGGAGGGTATTTTAACTTTCTAAACATAGACTGGGACCGCTGTAGTGTTAAGGGTTTAGATAAAGAGGAATTTGTTAAATGTGTACAAGAAAATTTTCTGATTGAGTACGTGAATGTACCGACTAGAGAAGGTATAAAACTTGACCTACGCTTGGGAAATAAGGCAGGGCAGGTGACTGAGGTGTCAGTGGGGAAGCACTTTGGTGCCAGCGACCATAATTCTATTAGATTTAAAATAGTGATGGAAAAGGATAGACCAGATCTAACAGGTGAATTTCAAAATTGGAGGAAGGTTTATTTTGATGGTATTAGGCAAGAACCTTCAAAAGCTGATTGTGGCCAGATGTTCACAGGTAAAGGGCCGGCTGGAAAATGGGAAGCCTTCAAAAATGAGATAACAAGAGTCCAGAGACACTGTATTCCTGTTAGGGTGAAAGGAAAGGTTGGTAGGTGTAAGGAGTGCTGGATGACTTGAGAAATTGAGGTTTTGGTTGAGCAAAAGAAGGAAGTATATGTCAGGTATAGACAGCAGAGATCGAGTGAAGCCTTAGAGTATAAAGGCAGTCAGAGTATATTTAAGAGGGAAATCAGTAGGGCAAAAAGAGGACATGAGATAACTTGGGAAAATAGGGTTAAGGAGAATCCAAAGGGCTTTTATAAACATATTAAGGAGAAAAGGGTAGCTAGGGAGAAAATAGGGCCCCTCAAAGATCAGCAAGGCGGCCTTTGTGTGGAACCCCAAGTAATGGGAGAGATACTAACTGATCATTTTTCATCAGTGTTCACCATGGAGAAGGACATGGAAGGTGTACATGGGATGATGGACATGAGAAATAAATGGTGACCTCTTGAAGAATGTCCATATTACAGAGGAGGAGATGCTGGATGTCTTAAAATGCATAAAAGTGGAAAAATCAGGCATACCCTAGAAGTCTGTGGGAAGCTAGAGAAGTGATTGCTGGGCATCTTGCTGAGAAATTTGTATCATCAATAGTCACAGGCGAGGGGCCGGAAGACTGGAGGTTGGCTAACGTGGTGCCACTGTTTAAGAATGGTGGTAAAGACAAGCCAGGGAACTGTAGACCAGTGAACCTGACATCAGTGTGGGCAGATTATTGGAGGGAATCCTAAAGGACAGGATGTACATGTATTTGGAAAGGCAAGGGCTGATTAGGGATAGTCAACGTGGCTTTGTGCATGGGAAATCATGTCTCACGAACTTGATTGAGTTTTTTGAAGAAGTAATGAAGAGGGTTGATGAGGGCAGAGCGGTGGACATGATCTATATGGAATTCAATAAGTTGTTCAACAAGGTTCATCATGGTAGATTGGTTAGCAAGGTTAGATTTCATGGAATACAGGGAGAACTAGCCATTTGGATATAGAACTGGCTTGAAGGTAGAAGTCAGAGGGCGATGGTTGAGGGTTGCTTTTCAGACTGGAGGCCTGTGACCTGTGGTGTGTCACAAGGATCAGTGCTGAGTCCACTGCTTTTCGTCATTTATATAAATGATTTGGATGTGAACATAGGAGGTATATTTAGTAAGTTTGCAGATGACACCAAAATTGGAGGTGTAGTGGACAGCAAAGAAGGTTACCTCAGAGTACAATGGGATCTTGATCAGATTGGCCAATGGGCTGAGGAATGGCAGGTAGAGTTTAATTTAGATAAATGTGAGGTGCTGTATTTTGGAAAGACAAACCAGAGTAGGGCTTATACACTTAATGGTTAGGTCCTGGGGAGTGTTGCTGAACCAAAAGATCTTGGAGTGCAGGCTCATAGCTCCTTGAAAGTAGAGTTGCAGGTAGATATGATAGTGAAGGAGGAGTTTGGTATACTTTTCTTTATTTGACAGAGCATTGAGTATAGGGGTTGGGAGGTCATGTTGTGGCTACACATGACATTGGTTAGGCCACTTTTGGAATATTGCGTGCAATTCTGGTCTCCCTCCTACTGGAAGGATGCAGTGAAACTTGAAAGGGTTTAGAAAAGATTTACTAGGATAGTGCCAGGGTTTGAGGATTTGAGGTACAGGGAGAGGTTGAATAGGCTGGGGCTGTTTACCCTGGAGCGTCGGAAACAGGGTGACCTTATAGAGGTTCATAAAATCATGAGGGGCATGGAGAGGATAAATAGACAATGTTTTTTTTCTGGATCGGGGAGTCCTGAACTAAAGGGCATAGATTTTGGGTGAGAAGGCAAAGATTTAAAAGGGAAAGATTTAAAAGGGACCTAAGGGACAACTTTTTCATGTAGAGGATGGTGCATGTGTGGACTGAGCTGCCAGGGGAAGTGATGGAAGCTGGTACAATTACAACTTTAAAAGGCATCTGGATGGGTATATGAACAGGAAGGGTTTAGAGGGATATGGTCCAAGTGCTGGCAAATGGGACTAGATTAGGTTAGGATATCTGGTCAACACGGACAAGTTGGACCAAACGGTGTGTTTCCATGCTGTACATCTCTATGCCTCTGTGACTGTAATTCAGCCAAGCAGATTAACTGAAGAAGAGCTCATGCCCGAAACGTTGATTCTCCTGCTCCTTGGATGCTGCCTGACCTGCTGCGCTTTTCCAGCAACAAATTTTCAGCTCTGATCTCCAGCATCTGCAGTCCTCACTTTCTCCAAACAGAAATAACTGGCATGCATTATATTTCACATTTTAGTAATTGTACCAGACACAATTACTAAATTGTGGGTTTAACAGGGAAGATAAAAATCATAACCTCTAAAAATATAAATTACTGTAAAATTCATGCAATTTTGTATTGACTTTTATTGAGGAATTTGACATCAGAATTTAACATTTCTTTTCAGAGGCTGAGTTGTGCATTAGTAATTATGATGGCCATAACATTTTCGGTTACTCCTGGTTTAACAGGCTTGACATTCTACTTGGTGTTTATGCAGACAATGACAAGTACAAAGACTAAGATCACATTAAATCAGTAAGTTGAATTTATGTGCCCCTACTGAGTGCATTGGTCATATAAAATTGTGTGAATGTCCAGTCCACCACTATTCACACACTGTTGAACTTACCCCCATATAATAGGTATCAAAATCAACAGCCCACCAATATAGATAAATAATTAAGGATCTGATTTCAAAATTACCTTCTGCAACACAATACATCTGATGTGGGCAGGCGGGTGGCAAATGGACAGCCTATTTTTTTCAAAATGTTTAAAACGTTGGGAGGGAAATCAGGTACTTTCGTTGAAAAGTGCCCTTTTGCAAATTTGGATCACTCCTCAATTAGGTGATGCTACCTTTCTTTCCGAAACATCTACAATACAATCTCAATTATCTGAACATCAATTATCTGAATTCTGGAGTATCTGAACAAGATCTCAAGGTCCCGTAAAAACGCTACCCATTATCTGAACAATCAGTTATCCGAAAAAAATACTCTCGCCCATCTCATTCGCATTATTGAGGTTGTTCTGTGTACAGAGGAACCTCAGTTATCCAAATAAGATGGGTGGGCTCTATTTTATTCGCATAATTGATTACAGAGGAACCTCTATTATCCAAATATCAATTATCCGAATATCGGATTATCCGAAGGGGATCTCAAGGTCCCAATAGAAACATTACATCAAAGAGCTGTTTCAACCCTGATCGTGTCTTTTGTTTACAGGTACAATGATTAAAAACAAACTCGGCTCGGGGCGGGGGCAGGGTGAGAGTGGACGAGATTGGGGGCGGGGTGAGAGTGGACGGGATTGGGGCAGTATGGGAATGGATGAGAATGGACAGGATTGGGGGCAGGCAGCGGGCGGGGTGGAGGTGGA
>NC_057729.1:37947353-37966900 GCF_004010195.1 Chiloscyllium plagiosum | reverse complement strand
TGTGGCAGCGGGGGGCGGGGTGGGAGTGGATGGAGTGCCCATTATTTGAATGCGATGGGCAAAATTTTGATCAAGGCAGACATTAGTGAAAAATAGTAGTAAATACAACATAAATGGAAAAACCAGATTCTCAACATTCGGAAAACATTTTCCAATCTTTCCCTTAAACAATGGGTTTAAACGATGAGTTCTGTGTCTAACTAATGATCAGCAAGTCTCTTATATCTATTTATTTGCATCTCATTATTCGCTCATCTCATCTAATTTCTATGCAGCTCTCAATTTCCCCTTGGTAGAGGGATCAGTGACCAGGAGGCATAGAGTTATGGTAAAGGGCAGCAGGCTTAGAGGAGATATGAAGAATTGGTTTTTCATCAAGATGCTGGTAGGAATTTGCAAGGCTTTGCCTTTATGGGTGGGAGGTGGAGAAATACTCATAACATTTAAGAAATATTTGGATGTACACTTATGGTCCCAATGCATGTAAGTCTATGGGCCAAGTGCAGGTATAAGGATTGGAATCATTAGGTGGTTATTTCTGACTGGCACAGACTCAATGGCTCAAAGGGCCTCTTTTTGTGGACCTTTATGAGTCAAATTCTCCCCTCTTTCCCTGAGAAGCTGGACAGCACCAAATCCAGGGAGGACAGTCAGAGTCATTACCTGGCAGCAGCACCTCTCTGCTCACTTCTCTTGGACTTTATACAATTTCACCATCACCACCATTTCTCCCCAGGCTTCATGGGCACCGTCCTCTTCCACCACCTCCTTCACACAAGTTGGCATTGCCAAACCACCAGCCTCACCACAGCAACATGGCAGCTTTCAGACCAACTCAAGCACAATTTAAGTCCTTCAGGACTTCACTCTGGAGATCAGAGACCATGACTTGCATGCTTCTGCCAGGGCACAATGTGCATCTGGACATGAAGCAACTTTTAGCTTTAAGCTTACTTTTTCAGCATTCACTCAGTTTACACTTCCTTGGATACTGCCAGCCTTTGTTGCTTGCATTGCTGTTTGGCACAGTTCAGAGCACTGTGCAGTCAAGGAGGTGGACATGTTACTGCATGGCACCCTGCTATGCCAGTCTCAAACTGACAACATGTGTCAGCAGTGTATACAGTAAATACTTTGCATATGCTCCAAGTAAGTGGTCATGACTGAGAGTCAAAAGGGATCAGTCCTTATGATACCAAAGGGAACTCAATCAGGGAAAGCAGTCATTTGTGAGAGTCCAATCATCAACATGCAGTGCTTGTGAACAGAAACGATTTCCACTCATCTGAATGTATAATGTATCGATTGATGAGTGGCTATTGATGCCAGATTTGGAAGTGTGCAGCAGATACTCTGGGACCTGCCATGACATGTATATGCTGGAGGACTCATAGGTTCCTGTATCTTGCCAGTGACCTTAGGCTTTACAGGGACAGATGCTGACAGTCCAGGGCTACTCCCTCCACACAGGGACCATTATTTCTTCGTTAAACCTGCAGACTGCAGAACAGAGATACAAACTTGCCATTATTTCCACCAGAGACACAGAGGAACAGACCATGTGCTTTTAGGATGAGATTTTGATGTTTGTACTGCTCCAGCAACGTCTTGCAATTTAACCCAGAAAGGATGTATCACATCATTGATGTATGCTGCATCCTTTAAAAATGGACCCACGAAGGATTGGGGGGGAGTGGGGTGGTCATATGTCATATTGCAGGCAGTAGTCTTAGTTGTCTATCCTCTGAGGGTTAAATGCCTTCCTTTTTAGAATGGCCTCTATCTAGAGGTTAGCAGGGTCCTATTAGTGGGGAGAGTGGGAATTAATTGTTGAAAAGGGCTAAAAGCTTGTGGAGGATACAAATGAGTGAGCACTAGCATTAATTGGAGAGAACACAGCACAGCGTAATGACTCTTACTGGGTTGGTTACCCATGGAAGTCTATTCATCCCCACATCCTACTTGTCAGATCAGCATTTTCTCCTCACATGGTGTGAGGAGCTTTATGCCCACCAGCACACCACCAGTCTCGGCTATCTGGACCTTATTATGTCACATTTTGCTCTGCAATGAGACAAAAGGAGGGTTGAGTATGATGGGAGTGGATGGAAGAACAGTTAGTGGCAACGCACTAGCAGGAGAGATGTGAAGTGTCCCGACTGAGTGAGTAGGAAGCACAGAGGGCAGGAAGGGTTTGCTCTGTGGGACAGCAAAGTGAGCAGGAACCATTGATTGCACATGCTATATTAATAGTGACCACTGTCGTCCATTTGTCTTGGTGAGAGGTGTTTTTTGTGGCATAATTAGAGTGAGTGGTGGCTCCGTGAATGTGAGATAGCAGATCGAAACTAATGGCACTCAGTGCTGCTGTGTTCAGAAGATCAGAAGACCATCTCCCTGCCCTACCAAAGGAAACTCAATCAGGGAAAGCAATCATTTGTGAGAGTCCAATCATCAACATGCTGTGCTTGTATTGGAATATGCACTGATCCAGCTGCTATCTCTGCCCAGACTGGCTCTATCTGGTAGCATTTCCTCCACAGCATCCATTAGTGTCTCCAGCTTCCTATCACTAAAACAGGTGCCAGCTTCGCTTTCT
This sequence comes from Chiloscyllium plagiosum, assembly GCF_004010195.1. Taxonomy (NCBI): domain Eukaryota; kingdom Metazoa; phylum Chordata; class Chondrichthyes; order Orectolobiformes; family Hemiscylliidae; genus Chiloscyllium; species Chiloscyllium plagiosum. Next base: position 37,964,301 of record NC_057729.1, on the reverse strand, counting down.
GGGCCATGTCCTCAGTAATAATGGAGGAGATTGAACACCAATCTTAGATTGTAATATGTGTGGTTCTATGGACCTGAGGTCACAAAAGGAGAGTTGAGTATGGTGGGAATGGATGGAAGAGCAGTTAGTGGCAACGTACTAGCAGGAGAGATGGTGAAGTGTCCCTACTGAGTGAGTAGGAAGCACAGAGAACAGGAAGGTTCAGCTCGCACGGACAATGAGGTGAGCAGGAGCCATTAATTGGACATGCTGCATTATCTGTTGGCAGCCGTGAGTATGTCCCCTGCCCTGATGCTAGATTCCACAAGACGGGTGTGAAAGAGGCCAGTTACATTATTAATAAGCTGGTGAATGGAGGAAAGTCAACAGGGACAAGTCAAACTGGCCACAGTGAATGTCACCAAAATATACTTTGCCAAAGTTCAAACCAATGGAAATAACTCTTAAATGGAAGTTAACAGATAACACAGTTGTATCAGAATAAACACGTAAATCCAACTAAAATAAAACAGTTTATTTAATGATTTCAAAATAACTTCAGTGAACTCTTAAAGAAATAAAGGAATGATGCTTGATTCAAACAGATTGTATCCTGGGAGGAAAGTTTTGTCTTGTACAGAGTGATTCAGTAGAATGGGTCTATGTCTGCTGGAGGTCAGAAGAATGAGTTTTAACCTTATGGAAGTCTGAGGGTCCCTGTCAGTTTAGATATTGTAAAGAAGCTCACTGATTGGAGAGTTTAGAATTAAGTCTTATACAGGCTCAGGGTAAACATTAGGACTAAGATGTGAAGTAATTTTTTCACTGAGGATTGTGAATGTTTGGAATGTTTTTGACTAAAAAGGATAGGGATGATCAATTACTCAAATGTTCAATACTAGTATCTGACTAAATTGTCAGATACTAAGGAAGCAAAGAATATTGGGATAGGATAGTAAAGTGGAATTGTGGTAAAATATTAGAAATGATCTTATTGAATAGCAGAGGAGCATCCCAGAGTAACATGGTTTATTTGTTTCCACTTTTGTTTTGTTAACATGGATCATTTCCAGTCATTTCAGAGACACAGTAGAGAAAGCAAACTGAAGCTTGGCTTTATTTCGAGATCAATAGTTAACAAGTCTGAGGGGATCATGGTGTCCAATGCTCTGGTAAAGATTTATATTCAATTCTATATAAAGATCCAAGTTCTGAAAGTAATGGAGAGAAAAGCAACATTGTAATATCAGAGGATTGACTTATGAAGGAATGTTATAAACATCCAGAATCTGCAACCATGAAAAGAGGTAAATGACCTTTGAAGAAATGTATAACATACAAAATAAAAGAGAAAGTTATCTGAAGAACTGATGCCAGGAAGCATTCATTCACCCAATTACCTTGAACAGTGTTCTGTGTAGGGGGCATGAACCAAGACATTAGGAATCATTCAAGGTTTTAGTTGTAGCAGTGGGTAGAAGCATAGGTTTCATTGGAAGTGTGGGCTGCATGGATTCAATACTCATTGATCTGTGCTTATCTTGACGATGCAGACGTTGGGATGACTGCTACATTATAATGTAGACAGAAATGATAACAAACGAACAAACGCATAACACCTGATCTCTCATACAGATTTTGTGGCATGGATTTGTATCTTGAGTATTACAAGTTTAATTGTTGAATATCATGCTTATCAACAAATAGTAAACTAACATTAAAAGCTTAAGAGTACAAATTGTTGTAGTATGGCATTGGTCCCAGACCAGACAGGCAATGTACCTTTAAGATAGTTAGATGGTAATAACATAAGGTAATGCACTTCACCTTCAGTAATACTAGTAGATTGTTCACAGTCACTATATCTTTATTACATGTAGTCAGTAAATGCAGAATGCAGACTTGCATCCTTCAGTGGTCGAGCCATTAGGGCCAGTCAGCTCCTGACCTCATTACAGCCTTGATTCAAACATGGACAAAAGAGCTGAATTCCAGACGTGAGGTGAGAGTGACAGCCCTTGGCATCACGGATACCAGTCTTCAGTCAATTTGATTCAATCCACATGACATCAAGAAATGGTTGGAAGTACAGGATGCTACAAAAGCTATGGACCCTGACAATATTCTGACAATAATACTGAAGACTTGTGCTCCAGACTTGCTGCACCTTTAGCAAAGCTACTGACCTGGATGAGGGCGTAGAAGGATGGGTTGGTAAATTTTTGGATGACATCAAGGTCGGTACAGTTGTGGATAATGTAGATGGATTTTGCAGGTTACAGAGGGACATAGATAAGCTGCAGAACTGGGCTGAGATGTGGCAAATGGAATTTAATGTGGAAAAGTGTGAAGTGATTCACTTTGGAAGGAGCAACAGGAATGCAGAGTACTGAGCGAGTGGTAAGATTCTTGGTAGTGTAGATGAGCAGAGGGATCTCGGAATACATGTACATAGATCCCTGATAGTTGCCACCTGGGTTGTTAGGGTTGTTAAGAAGGCATTTGGTGTGTTAGCTTTTATTAGTACTGGGATTGAGTTTCAGAGCCATGAGGTCATGCTACAGCTGTACAAAATTCTAGTGCACCGTACTTGGAGTATTGCATACAGTTCTGGTCTCCGCATTATAGGAAGGATGTGGAAGCTTTGGAAAGGATTCAGAGGAGATTTACTAGCATGTTGCCTGATATGGAGGGAAGGTCTTACGAGGAAAGGGTGAGAGACTTGATTCTATTTTCGTTGGAGAGAAGAATGTTGAGAGATGACTTAATTGAGACACAGAAGATAATCAGAGGGTCAGATAGGGTGGATAGCGAGAGCCTTTTCCTCGGATGGTGATGGCTCACGTGAGGGGGCGTAGCTTTAAGTTGAGGGATAATAAATATAGGACAGATATCAGAGGTAGTTTCTTTACTCAGAGAGTAGTAGGGGTGTGGAATGCACTGCCTGCAATAATAGTAGACTCGCTAACTTTAAGGGCATTTAAATAGTCATTGGATAAACATATGGATGAAAATGGAATAGTGTAGATTAGATGAGCTTCAGATTGGTTTCGTAGGTGGGTGCAACATCGAGGGCCGAAAGGCCTGTACTGCGCTGTAATGTTCTATGTTCTATCTGTCCCAGTACAGTTACAACACTCAGCTGACAACATGGAAGATTGCCCAGGTAGGTCCTGTACACAAAAAGCAGGATAAATCCAACCTGGGAAATACCACCCCATCAGTCTACTCTCGATCATCAGTAATGTGATGACAGGTATCGTTAATAATGCTATTAAGCAGCACCTACTCAGCAATAAGCTACTCAGTGTCACACAATTTATATTCCGCAAGGGCCACTCGGCTCCTGACCTCATTATAGCCTTGGTTAAAACATGGACAAAAGAGCTGAATTCCAGAGGTGAGGTGACGTGAGAGTGACAGCCCTTGACATCAAGGTTGTATTCGACCGATTGTGGCATTAAAGAGCCCGAGTTAAACTCTGTGCTGGGTGGAGTCATATAAGAATATGGTTGTGGTTTTTGGATGTTAGTCATCTCAACTCCAAAAACATCTCTGCAGGAGTTCCTCAGGGTAGTGTCCTAGGCCCAACCATCTTCAGCTACTTCATCAATGACCATCCCTCCATCATAAGGCTGTTCACTGATGATTGCACAATGTTTAGCACCTCAGATACTGAAGCAGCCAATGTTCAAATGCAACAAAATCTGGACAATATCCAGTCTTGGGTTCACAGGAGGCAGTAACATTCGCTCCACACAAATCCGGCAATGACCATCTCCAATAAGCAACACTCTAACCACTGCCCCTTGATTTTCAATAGCATTACCATCAATAAATACCCCACTATCAACATGCTGGGGAGTTACCATTGACAAGAAACTCAGCGGGACTTCCCACATAAACACAGTGGCTACAAGGACAGGTCAGAGGCGAGGAATGCAGCAAGTAACTCACCTCCTGATTCCACATCATCCACAAGGTACAAGTCAGGAGTGTGATGGAATACTCCCCACTTCCTGGATGGGTGCAGGACCAACAACACCCAAGAAACTTGATACCATCTGGGTCAAAGCGGCCCGCTTGATTGATGCCATGTCCACAAGCATCCACTCGCTGCACCACATATGCTCAGGAGTAGCAATGTATACTATCTACAAGATACACTGTAGAAATTCACCTGCCAGCAGCTTCCAAACCCACAACCACTTCCATCTTGAAGGGCAAGGGCAACACCTCCTGCAAGATCCCCTCCAAGCCACTCATCATGCTGACTTGGAATTATGTTGCCATTCCTTCATTGCTTCTGACTCAAAATCATGGAATTCTCTCTGTAATGGCATTGTAGGTCAACCCACAGCAGGTGGACTGCTCCTGTTCAAGAAGGCACCTCATTATCAAGGGCAATTAGGATGGGCACTATGTCCCACAAATGATGCCCATGTCCACAAATGAGTGATAAAAAAAAGTCTGAGGTCTTGTTGTAAATGTGTAGATGCCTTAAAGTTTATTAACAAAACTAGAATCTGGTCTTTGTAGTACATCTCATAAGGGCTAACTTAAAGGGAACACTCAGCTCATATCATGTTGGAAGTAGTCTTTTACCCAGAAATCAAATCTTGGTTGCAGCTAATTGGCACTAAAAGATAATATCAGCAGACAGTTATGAGGATTTTACATAACTCTCACTAATAATTCAGGACTGAAGTTTACAAGCAACCATCCAGGATCAAAGTGATCTGATCTGATTTGTTCAGAGTGTAGAGCCTTCGTTTTCAGCATCAGTATTTGTAAGTACCTTACATCTGTTCAGGAGCAGGCGTTTCCAGCTTCTCTGATGACCTAGTGTTTCAGTGCATGGCCTTGCCAGCGTACTTGCTGTTTGCTGGTCACTGGGACTCCCGTAGACAGCATAGAGTGACTCCTCTGTATCAGCATTCTCAGGGCACAGGCAGAGACGCAGGAGTAACTGCTCTTTGCATTGCTCAGTCCTTCCTCTGACACAACATCTGTCACTTGCAATATTTTGGAAGGAAGCCCCAGAAAAGGGCATGTCTAACATCATCACAACTTCTGTTTGGTGTAAACATCACACATGGTGTAAACAAAAACAAAAGAGCCAACAACAAAAAACATAAATACAAAGCATTACACAGCAATTCAGATTTTTATATTGGTATATAAAGAGCTTAGAATTTAATAAAGGAAGGGAACATTGAGCTAAAATGTGCAAGAAGTCTAATTGCCCAGAGAAATACAAAGTGTAACACGATGCTTCGCAGCAGCATATGAAGAAGAGTCAACCAGGGACCAATATCAAACATATTTCAAACTACCATCCATAGCACGCAAGTCCAAGATGTATATGCAAAGCTCACCAACACAACTCAGGTAGTACATCTGGTCAATGTGATCTACCAGATGGTTGCTGTGAGAAAAGCTGATGCCATTTCTCCATCCAAGTGATATATCCATAAAAGGAATGAACAACATGCCACAATTGATAAAGTTGCAAGTATCATCTTTTATACAATCATTATCTTACACAGGATTAATTCAGGAAATTGGCACAGTGTCGTGCGGCCAAGATTTGCTCATAATGAGACTGACATTCTATCCATGGGGTATCCATCAGGCAGGATAACTTTAAACAATGGATGGATTGTCTCATTGAGAATCTACCAGGCCTTCTCTGTATTTTAGATGATGTTGTCATCCTTGGAAGAACTAAAAATGGGCATGAGAAAAGCCTCCAAAAGCTTATGACAGCAGCAAAGAAACATAGTCTTGCTTTCAACAGTTTAAAAAGGTCAAATCAATATGGGCCAACTTAATTTCTTCAGATCAATCTGCTTGTTTCCTGTTTTATTTTAATATGGACGGTAATTTCCTACTTAGAATTTTCTCCATTAAGAAGAATAAAGAATTGCAAAATCAAAAGATTGTTTCCATCATATCTTTTTCCTTGATGTAAAGCGTGAAACTAGCACTATTACCCTCCTAACCATCTTCAATGTCTGTCCTCAAAGTTGAAAATAATCCTCAAGGAAAATATTTTCTTCAAAGCGCTGACCTATTTTATACTGATAAAAGGAAGGTGAATAAAATTCTAGCTTGATATCTTTCTAAAACACGTCTCATCTCTCTGGGGATCTGCCTGCTTGTGCCTGACTTCCAGCTCAACCATTCTATAACATTGTCATCAGGGAGTAGAACTGTATGCCCTCAACAGGCTATTTCTGAAAAGCTGCATTCTGATCATTATCTGAATTGTGAACCTATTTTATTGCTATTAACCTGTCTTTCCTTCCTCAAGTACAATCGAAGTTGCTGCACAATTTCCACATTTTCTGTTTAATTTCATAATTTGAGCATTCATGTGATTTTCTTGGCATCTTGTTTTACTTTTGCCTTCGTGTTTGGTGTTGTGCGAAAATGATTTTTTTCATCTCTAGCCAAAATATCATTAAATATACTTTACTGCTCTCCTGTGGCATACTTATTGTAATTTTATTCTGAGTCCAAAAAACAAGCTGAGTGGGGGCCAAAGATTGAACCACAGCAAAGGAGATTGGATTGGCGAATGGGGCTAGAGAGCACAGGAGAGAATACTGCAGAGAATCAAAGCATTGACCTTAAGATGAGCCATGTATATTAGCAGGTTAAAAAAAAAAGTTGTTCCAGCAATATCTGTTTTCGGGGAGATTGATCTCTGAACAAAAGGCTTATACTGAAACAAAAGATATCTGATCAGACGAGCAAAATTTTCTTCCAATCAAACTTTAGGAAGACTAGAGGGGTATATTGGTTCCAGGTACAAATTCAGTTGCCCAGCTTCCTTTCAACTGCCTCCTACTGAACCAGAATGTTTGGAACCATGGAACTAGATTTGACCCTGAGTTGAACTACTGATCACCTGTCCGTCATCACAATCACTGGGATGGTATGCTGAAAATCAACTGCACAAAACTTGGAGTCATCATGAATATGAAAGTTTGATTAAGTTACCACATTACCCAATTTTTCCAATCTGTCTAAAATATCATAAAAAGTAGGAGAACACACAGGCTATTCCACACCATCCAATAAGATCATGGCCAATCTGATAATCTTCACTCCATTGTCCTGCCTTTTCCCTATATCCCTTGATTCTGTTACTGATCAAAAATCTATCTCTATCCTGAGTATACCTAACGACACAGCCTGAACAACCATTACATTAAAGGATTCCACATATTCACCCCTCTTTGAGAGAACAAATTCCTTCTCATTTCTGTCCTAACTGGGCAACCTTCCCACTTGGGGAAACAATATCTCCATATCTTTCCTGTCAAATCCCCACCTCCTGAACGAATTGTGCTTCTTTCAATAAGATTACATCTCATCCTTATAGACTCCATTTTACAGGCCAAACCTTCTCCAATTCTCCTCACAAGAAAATCCCTGCATAACCAGGATCAACCTAGTGAACATTCTGTGGACTGCCTCCATTTCTAGTACGTCTTTAATTCAGTTTAAAAGAATATTTACACTGGGTTTTATGTTTCAAGCAACAAAAAAGACTGACAAACTATCCTTTAATCAGTTCCAGGAAAATGACAAGTTGAATTGCGATTCTAAAACTCTATAACTTAAATTCTACCCCGATGTAAAATTCCCATACACATATAAGCTGACAGGCAAAGAGACAAGACAAAGCCAATAAGAGAAATAAAAGGGTCAGTGAAGCACAATTCTGGCAGCAGTCTTGGTCAGCTTTCCTTTTCCTTCCAATTCTTTGCTTCTGGCATCAGGTTATGGATACACTAATTCTCAGTGTTTCATTCACGTGCCATTTCCTTGCCTCTGATGATGGCTTTTCTCCTTTTTCTTTCAACAAGGCATTTGCAGAGAACAACTTACAGACAAAGGTAAGGGAGAGTAGTTATTTAGGGTTTTCTTTTACTTTTCCGCACAGAACGAACAGAGAGAGAAGGATGCTTTCTTTTGGCGGGCTGAATGTTGATACTGTATTTCTGCACCCAAAACTACCACCACCCAACCAGGAACCAAGCAAGTAGTTGTTATCATGCCAACAACTGGTCTCAATTGAAAAGCCGATCCAAAGTCTGTCCCTGGACAAAATTGTCTTCAACACATACAGGCAGTGCTATTCTCTCTGCAGTGCTCCTTCACTGTTTGAATAAGGCAGCATTGTAGGTACAACTCACAGTGTATTCTAATGATTTATTTTGAAAATTGCAAACATCTTCTGACACAGTTTCTTTAGTTTCAAGCAATACCTTTTTGCATTTCTATTCTACAGTACTCCCAAAAAACAATGTGTTCTTTACAACATACTAATATGAAGACCGCCTATTTTACCCCCCATATATTCAGCGAACTTCACCCTGTCATAGATAATGTGCCACAGGAATCTTCATCAGTGCCAATTTGTTGTCTTTAATGTAACAATTCCAATGTGCTCCTGGTCATCTTCTCAGATCCTACCAGCCAGCCATATTCTTGCTCAAGACAAGTCCCATTCATCTATTGGTTCCTGATTCAGTATTGCCTCAATTTTTAACTTCTTATTCCTGTTTTCAAATCCATCCCTGGCCTTTCCCAATCCTATCCTTGATTCTCCAGCATTACAACCCAACATGATATCTGAAATCATCTAATTCTAGTGTCTTGAGCATCTCTGCTTTTAATGGCTCTACCATTGGTGCATGTTGTCTGTGACTTCGGCTCTAAACTGTTCAGTCCCTCCAAAACTCTTCATTCTTCTATGCTCTTTCCTCTTTGAAGCCTACTCTTTGGATTAGGCTTTGACCATTTGTCTTAATATTAATTTGTTGTTCAGGATTTAATTTTGCTTTTTAATGCTACAGTGGAATGTTATAAGTTGTTTCATTACAGTAAAAAGGTCTATATAAATACAAGTGTATCTCACCAAAAATATATACATTGTATTTTAAAGGAGGACATATTTCATGACTGACAGCAGGTTTGGCCATTTGTAAACTGCTCGGTTGTAAACCTTGACTCCCCTGTCTAATATTGGACCCATTTGCAGATGTCTTCAAATACAGTAACACAGATTCTTCCCAAGACCGGAATCCCCAATGTTATTGAGTCTCTCTTCATGTAATGAACAATAATGTGCTCAGTACAGGTTAGAGGAATCAAACATAGGATCTTTTGTAAGATGAACACCTTTGAAACGGAAGTTCATGGCAGACATTTATGGCATATTAAAGTTTGCTTTATGAGTAAATATATTTGAATTTTTAATATATCATTTATTGTATTAATTATCTAATCAATATGTTGACTCTGCAGAGTGAGCTTTGTGAGCATAACTATTTGTAGTATTATAAAAATCCATTTGGACCATTGTTGGTTTTGAGAAAGTTAGCAGCTATGATTTATGTTGTTTGTTGGGCTTTGACCACCCGAGTAATGATTTGTTCACTCTTAGCCGATGAACTATTTAAGCAAACCAGCAGGGTAGCATAATGTATAGTGATTATATCAATCTGTTGCAAATTTTTAATACATATTGAAAGTTTGTATCATATGTCTAAATTTTCCCAAACCCTTCTAATCCATGATACATTAGAGATGCAAACTAAACACAGGCCTCTTAACCATACAGATATTAAATTCTCTTTTCTGAATCATAATTCATAATAATAATTTTATTTCATGTACATCTTTTGTGACTTCTAACGTTTGAAGGTGGAATATGGAGCACTAACTAACCCAGGAGAAACCTGCATCGAGGCATCTCCAAAATGCTTCATGTGATGTTACTTAATATGTAACATTTACTTATACTGAGGTGTTATGATGAAATAAAATAATATCAGCACAAAGCTTCATCTTTGTATGACATCTTTAATATCTGAAAGATCATTAGATATTTCACAGAAAAGTGTGAGCCATCCCAAGGAAATAATAAGATTGTTAAACAAAGGTTTGGTCAAAGAGATGCAATTTAAGGGAAATGGAGAAAAGAAATAAGCTGACATAATGAGATTTATGTGGGGTAGTCCAGAACAAAGGACTTGGTTAGTTGAAATCACACTGTCAACAAAAAGGTAAAGGAGTTGGGGAACCCTCAGAATAAGGTGATCAAGGTAGTAGAAGAGGTAGAAGGACAAAGTTATGAAAAAGTTTTAAACAGAAATATGAGAATGTTAAGTTTAAATTTAAGTTGCTAGTGTGTTGGGAGCCAGTCATGGTCGGTCAGTTCACAGGTGATGGGTGAATGGGACTTGATGTGTGTTAAAATATGGACAACAGAGCTTTCTTTGATCAAGTTTAGGAAAGATGGAACATGGGAAGTTGCAAGACAAATATTTGAATGGTTATGTTTACGTAACCAGACAGAATAGATTATTAATGGGTTTGGGAAATTGTTTCTGTTCCTGAAGGCAGACTAAGGTTATTGAAGTATTATCATTTAAAATTGGCTTTGCAAAGTAAATATAAAATTGAAATTGTTAGTGATTAGTATTGAAAGCTGAAGTCAGTGCAATGTTTGTGTCTCAGTCCATACCCTTCTAAGAACATTTTCAACATGTGTTTATCACACAATCTCAGCTGCCAGTTCAAAGAAATACTAAGGAACTGTTATATCATTTTGGATCAGATGTTAACTGACAGCATTTTACTTCTCAAGAGATGTTTGGACATCCTTTAGCACTGATCAAAGAAGAATTTAGTGGACACTTAGTAGCCTGATCATTAAACCTGTCTCAATTAGACAGTCAAATAAGTGTGCAATTGCCTTCATAGCACGATTGCCTGCACTTGTCATCATAACAGCAGCAATTCTTAAATTCTGTTTAATTGAAGAACATTCAGCAGGATCATCCGATGCTATATAAATTCAAGTTGTCTTTCTTTTCGGCAAAATTACGTGTGATTATTCCATTCCTCAAATCATGGTTGGTACAATGTTTTCTGAAAGTTACAAATGGAACATTATATTTAATATTTTCAATACAGACAATTGTGAGCAGGAAAGCAACATGAAAAAAATGTTGGTCTGAATTTGCTTCACAAATAACATTGAAGCTAACAGCATTCACCAATGTTATAGTGTAAACTGTACAGGCACGTCCACTAACTGTACATACCCAGATAAATGTGGAAATCGGGAAGGTGCTGTCCAAGATGTGCTATACTGATGCCCTAGCCACAATATCTGGCATTTTAAATTTGTGGAAACATGTGAAGTCCCTATAATTACAGAATGGCTCTCCTGAACTCATTTCTGATGACATGTTAATGCCAATCAACTTCTGTGGCACAGACAATTACCTTTCACAAAATGTGGTATCTCATTATTTCAGAATTTTAATTATTGTTGGAGATTTGTTTTAAAAAAATAAAGTATAAACTCAAAACTTAACAAAAACAGAAATTGCTGGGAAAGCTGAGCAGGTTTGGCAGCATCTGTGCAGAGAAATCAGAGTTAATGTTTCAGGTTGAGGGACCCTTCCTCAGAACCCGACTCAAAATGTTAACTCTGCTTTCTCTCTACAGCTGCTGCCATACCTGCTGAGCTTTCCCAGCAATTTCTGTTTTTTGTTTCTGATTTACAGAATCCGCAATTCTTTCTTTTTTTAACTTAAAATTTAATGTTGATATGATAGTACGATTGGATGAGATACATCAAAAAGTGCTGAGGGAGGTGAGAGTAGAAACGATAGGCAACTGCTATAATATTTCAATCTTCTTTAGATTCGGCAGTGGAGCCAGAGGACTGGAGAATTGTAAATGTTCAAGAAGAGGTGTAAAAATAAACCTAGATATAATAGACCAATCAGTTTAATTTTGGTCGTGAAACAATAATTTGGTCATGAAATTAATAGCAATATGGACAAATGCAAGATAATTAAGGACAGCCAGCATGGATTTCAGAAGGGAAAACTATGTTGCATTAACTTGCTCGAATTTTTTGAAGAGGAAATGGAGAGTGTTGGTGTTCATGTTGATGCCATTGATGTGATGTGCATGGATTTCCAAAAGGTACTTGATAAAATACCACAACAGACCTGTGAGAAAAGTTAGAGGCCATGGAATAAAAGGCAGCGAATGAAGCATACAGTATTCTAGTCCTTGTTGATAGGAAGATAGAGTACAAGGGCAAACTAGTCTTGTTAGACATATAAAATCAATTAGATTAGCCTCACCTGGAGGATTGGGCCTCTTCTGAACATCACACTTCAGGACATGATGGCATTAAAGAATGTACAGAAGATGGCCATGTGGCCTACCACGACTGCACCATCTGTAGAGAATTCAGTTGTAATAATCTGTTAAGTGCCATGGGAATATGGTTAAGTTGCTTATTATTGAAAGAGATGAGAAATTTCAATTATGAAAATAGCTTACAAATGCTTGGACAGTTTTCCTTGGGGAAGAGAAGGTTAAGAAGAGAATGTTTGTGAACATGGTGCCAATCAAGTGTTACTTTGTCCCAGATAGTGAGAAGCTTCTTGAGTGCTGTTGAAGCTGCACTCACCCAAGAAAGTGTGGAGCATCCATCTATTGACTTCATCTATACTTCTTGCTGCCTCAGGAAAATGCAACCAATATAATCAGAGATCCCTCCCACCCCAGTTATGCTCTCTTCCACCCTCTACTGTCAGGCAGAAGTTATAACAGTTTGAATACATTTACGAATAGATTGAAGATCAGCTTCTTCCCTGCTGTTATCAGACTTTTGAGTGGACCTCTCAAATGTTAGTTCTGATCTTTCTGTCTCTCTCTCTCTTTCTCTCAGCAACTTCTCTGCAGCTGTAACACATTATTCTGCATTCTTCTACTATCCTGATGTACTTTGTATGGTACAATCTGCCTGTACAGCACTCAAAACAACATTTCACTCTAACTCAGTACATGTGAAAGCAATCAATCAATCAATCAGCATTCTATCACACTCCTGATGTGTGCATTATTGATGGTGGACAGACTTTGGGGAGGCAGTGGGTGAGTTACTCACAGCAGGATTCCTAGCCCCTCACCTGCTCTTGTAGCAATATATATGTGCTGGAGAAATTCAGCAGGTCTGACTGTATCAGTGGGGAGAGAAACAAAGTTAATGTTTCAAGTCCAATATGATTTTTTCATATCTTCAGTGTTTTTCTTTTATTCATGTGGCTGGTCCAATTCAGTTTTGGTCAGTGGTAGCCCTGTGGGAGTTGATAGTGGGGTTTGTGGTGATGGTTGATAATGATGGTAATCCTGTTGAATATTAAGAGGCAATGGTTGGAGATGGTCATTGCCTGGCACTTGTGTGGCATAAATTTTAATTTCAATGCTTCTTAAAATGCTGGAAATTTACTTTAAAAATGACTGCAAGTGAACCTCCTCAGGTTTTTGCAGATAGTATTGTGCAATTTTTCACATTGTCCAGTCTATGCCATTTTGTATTTGTACACAGGGGTGCAGCCAGCTTTTGAGCACAGGTCTTCAATACTTTCCCTGAGATCTTATAATTTATTGCTTTTGCTGCATGTACTGTGACTTGATGTTGTGTGGAGTGATGTCTTGATGGTGTGGACCTTAGGTGGTCAAGAAAGGTCTTGCACTCAGCATTTCTGCCTGAACATGATAATTAAACTATCTATAAATGGTTAATTATAAATAAGTACATGTCCATTTCATTAACACCACTTGTAGACAGGTTTATTACTACAATTATATTTCAAAGGTGTTGTAATTATCTGGTCATCTGACTGCAACACTTAAACTCAATTAAATGCAGAAAGGGGATATTTTAACAGCTGGAACATCACAACTAAATGTATAAAAACTTGATGTGTATAATTATGCTAAAGAGTAAATGAAGAAAATATGGATTTTGTTTTCAAGATGGTAAAGGTACTTGCTTTGCTTATTGACTTAAAGTAGGACATTGAGCAAGGCAACAATATATTCACAGGTGGGGCAGGTATGACTTCCGAGATGGTGTTTTCACAAGGGTAAATTTATTGAGCTGTTTTATTGGCAGAATGCTGCTGAAGAGCTGGCTTGTATTTGCTTCACATTAATAAAAAATTTTGTTCAATTTTCTTAAAAGATTTTATGCCTGTTGTAATGTTTTATTTCTGTTAATAGTCTACTGTAAACTACTTGTTCTGTTTTGCAGTTGAGTAAGAGGTCATGTTTGGTGTTGTGTGTCTGGTAGTGACATGGCCGAATTCTCCTGGCTTGATGTTTTACTGTTGGAAATGCTGCAGCAAACAGATGTTAGCTTTTTTTTTGTCAACCTCCTGCCCTCTTTCTCAAAGTGACTATGTTCATACAGCTAGCATTCAGTTAGAGTGCAGATATCAGACCTGCAATTGTGCTAAATTACTGCTTATGAAGTGCAAAGTGAGATGCCATCAAATGCGAGCTGTACTGCTTACAAAGTCCTCAAAAGCAATCTTTTCTGAAGAACTTTGAAAAAGAATAGGTGGCTGGAAAAGAAAACAGCAGCATAAAAACTAACAGACCCTGTCGTCTGCATGTCAACAGGTAATGCAGTGAAATTACAAATTATAAGTGTTGATTATCTTGCAGTTTCCCACACAGCTCAGTTGGTTTTCTTTGGTAGGACATAAATCTTCAGACTCCTCCAGAATAAAATTTAGATAATTCGCTATTTCTTGGCACTTGTAGAGGTAGGAGGCTGTCTCGTCTAGAGTTCATATCCTTTGGCAAATAGAAAAAATCAATTATGCTCCTGAGGCTTTTTTTTCAAATCGAAAATAAAGGCAGAATTTCTTAGAATATTTTAATACTACTTCCACACAAACAGTTGAGTAGGTGAGCCTCCAAGGAGATCAGAAAATAATTTTAGATGAAGGAAGCCCTTTCTCCAACTTGATTTTATCTTTGCAGAATACAAACTCTGATGTCTTTCCAATTCAGGATCGAGTTGTTTCATTCACACTTCCCATTATTAAATTTTGTCTAACCTCGGTATCCATTCTACTGGCGTATTTGTGCGCTGTTGCATTTAATTGGTATTGTTCCCATTGTTTCTCACTCATCAAGGTTTAGTGACATTGATCAATTTTGAAATTTCATTCTGTGTTCCAATAAATAATTTATTGTGTATGTATAAAAAAAAAAGTGGACTGACAATTGACTTAGCATTCTTTATTGGTCAGAGTATTGAGTACAGGAGTTAAGAAGTCATGTTGCAGTTGTACAGGCCACTGTTGGAATATTGCGTGCAATTCTGGTCTCCTTCCTAACGGAAGGATGTTTTGAAACTTGAAAGGCTTCAGAAAAGATTTACAAGAATGTTGTCAAGGTTGGAGGATTTGAGCTATAGGGAGAGGCTGAATAGGCTGGGGCTGTTTTCCCTGGAGCTTTGGAGGCTGAGGGGTGACCTCATACAGGTTATGTAAAATCATGAGGGGCATGAATAGGGTAAATAGATAAGATCCTTTTCTGAGATTGGGGAGTCTGGAACTATAGGGCATAGGTTTAGGATGAGAGGGGAAAGATATAAAAGAGATCTATGGGGCAACTTTTTTATGCAGAGGGTGGTGCGTGTATGCAATGAACTGCCAGAGGGAGTGGTGGAGGCTAGTACAATTACAACATTTAAAAGGCATCTGGATTGGTGTATGAATACAAAGAGTTTGGATGGATATGGACTGGGTGCTGGCAGGGCGGACTAGATTTGGTTGGGATTTCTGGTCAGCATGGATGAGTTGCACTGAAAGGTCTGTTTCCATGTTGTACATCTCTATGACTCTATTTAACATACTCCAATTTGAAAAAATCCGCATTTGCCACAGCTTAGTACTTGTTGTGGTTCTGTTTGCCGAGCTGGGAAATTGTGTTGCAGATGTTTCGTCCCCTGTCTAGGTGACGTGCTTGGGAGCCTCCTGTGAAGTGCTTCTGTGATCTTTCCTCCGGCATTTGTAGTGGTTTGAATCTGCCGCTTCCAGTTGTCAGTTCCAGCTGTCCGTTGCAGTGATCAGTATATTGGGTCCAGGTCGATGTGCTTATTGATTGAATCTGTGGATGAGTGCCATGTCTCTAGGAATTTGACCCCACCCCACAGCTCACCAATAGGATAAACAACACACTGAGGAACCTACAAAAGGAAATGGACAGATAACCAGGTTTGACCTGCAGAGAATGAAACCTGAAAGCAACAACACCCCCAGATTCTATGGACTACCTAAAGTGCACAAACCAGACATCCCACTCAGACCCATAGTATCACGACCAGGGACACCATCACACAAACTGGCTAAAGAACTACAGCAGAAACTGAAACACCTGAACAGCGGATCTAGACACTCTATACAATCAACACAGGAATTCTTGGACATCATCAGAAATATACACATAGACAAGGAAGAAACCATGATCTCATTCGATGTAACGGCACTGTTCACATCTATCGACAAAACCCTAGCCAGAGAAACAATAGCCAACCTGCTGGACATACAGAACAGACAACAGGACGTTGAACCTCTGTCCAGCTGGTTGGCTATTGTTTCTCTGGCATACTCAAACTACTGGACTTGTGCCTCACAACACACTTCATATTCAACAATGAAATATATGAACAAATCAATGGCACCCCCATGGGCTCACCCATCTCTGGACTCATAGCAGAAGCGGTAATGCAAAGGTTAGAACAAACAGTCTTACCGCAAATTCAACCCAAACTCTGGGTCAGATATGTGGATGACACCTTTGTAATCATTAAAAACACAGAAATAGAGAACACACACCGGATCATCAACGCCACACTCACAGGAATCCGATTCACTAGAGAGGAAGAAAAGGACAACCAACTCCCATTCCTAGACGTGATGGTACGGAGAACACCGAACGGAGAATTCACCACAAAGGTATACAGGAAAGCCACACACACACAGACCAAGTCCTGAACTAAGAAAGCAACCACCCCAACACACACAAAAAAGTTGCATCAAGACACTATTCAAAAAGG
>NC_057729.1:37930100-37947297 GCF_004010195.1 Chiloscyllium plagiosum | reverse complement strand
AACTGACAGCCAGACTACTACGACCACTAGGACTCATAACAGCACACAAACCAACAGCCACTCTAAGACAACAACCCCTCACCAGAACGAAGGACCCAATACCCAGCATGAGCAAAACCAATGTAGTGCACAAAATCCCATGCAAGGACTGCACAAAACACTACATAGGACAAACAGGAAGACAGCTAACGATCCGCATCCACGAACACCAACTAGCCACAAAACAACACACTAGCTATCCCTAGTAGCCACACACGCAGATGACAAGCAACATGAATTCGACTGGGACAACAGTACTATTATAGGACAAGCCAAACAGAGAACAGCCAGGGAATTCCTAGAGGCATAGCACTCATCCACAGATTCAATCAATAAGCACATCGACCTGGACCCAATATACCGACCACTGCAATGGACAGCTGGAACTGACAACCGGAAGCGGCAGATTCAAACCACTACAAATGCCGGAGGAAAGATCACAGAAGCGCTTCACAGGAGGCTCCCAAGCACTGAGGATGTCACCTAGACAGGGGACGAAACGTCTGCAACACAAATTCCCAGCTCGGCGAACAGAACCACAACAACGAGCACCCGAGCTACAAATCTTCTTACAAACTTTGAACAGCTTAGTACTGTCTGTTCTTCAAACATTCTTTTTGTATCTAAGCTGATACTTGCCCTCCTATTCCATGAGTCTCTCAAGTTTGCTAGGAACATAAGAACATAGGAGCATGATTAAGCCATCTGACCCAGCGAGCCTGCTCTGCCATCCGATAAGATCATGGCTGATATTTTCATGGAGTCAGCTTCACTTACCTGCCTACTCACTGTAACCCTTACTTCCTTTACTTTTCAAAAATGTGTCTATCTTTGCTTACAAACATTGAACAAGGTAGCCTCAACTGTCACGAGTATGGTGCTGGGAAAACACAGCAGTCAGGCAGCATCTGAGGGGCAGGTGAATCGATGTTTCGGGCAAAAGCCCTTCATCAGGAATGAGAGTCTGCTTCACTGGGCAGGGAATTCCACAGTTAACATTAACACGGTACTTCATCAAATACTTTTGTAAGACCCATCTACACAACATCCAGTGCATTCCTTTCATCAATGTCTTCTGAAACCTAATCAAAAAATCCAATTAGATTTGTTAAGCATAGTCTGTCTGTTAAAAAAACTATCCTGGCTCTCTTGTTTAACTCTCCAAGTGTCTGTTGGTTGAGTTCTTTCCCCTGATCAACGTTTCACAAACCTTACTCTTCAATGATGTCAAGCTGTAATTACTAGGAATGTCCTGACACCTGTTCTTGAATAAGGATGTCATATTTGCCCTTCTCCATTCCTCTTACGCCTCCCCAGTCCTTCCACAATCTCAACTCTGGCATGCCAGGTTGCTAAGCATAATCACTTGGATGACCTGAGTTATGGACTCGAGCACAGTCAGCCTTTTCAGTGCATCCTGCCTATTAAGTTTTACTCTATCCATTTCCTTTGTACCTCTGCTTCTGCTGACATGTTTGTAGCATTCTTTTCTTTAGTAAATACTGATACAAAGTACTCATTAAATATTCTGACCACTTTGTATATATCTTTAATTGTCCCAAATAGGCCCAATTCTCTTTTTTTTGCTGTGTGTGCTACTTGCATGAATGTAGAAGACGATTTGGTTTATATTTTATATTTACTATCATTGTTTACTTGTGATCTGATTAGATTCCCTACAGTATGGAACCAGGCCCTTCGGCCCAACAAGTCCCACAGACCCTCCGAAGGGTAACCAACCCAGACCCATTCCCCTGCACTATATTTACCCCTGACGAATGCACCAAGGGCAATTTAGCATGGCCAATTCACCTGACCTTCACATCTTTGGATTGTGGGAGGAAACCCACGCAGACATGGGGAGAATGTTTGTGTGGAGTTTGCACAGTCACCCGAGGCAGGAATCGAACCCGGGTCCATGGTGCTGTGAGGCAGCAGTGCTAACCACTGAGATGTCATTCTTATTTTTCTCTTTATTTGTGCTTGACTGATTACAGCTGGCCCAGTTCTATTTGGTTTGGATAACTTTTTCCTCATAATGTTTAGTTAGAATTTTTTGACTTGTGGCTCATTCTCTTTCAAATTTTCATGAATGGGTTTTATACTGCAGCCTGAATACACATTCCTTGACGTTCACCTGCTTACTCAAATAACAAAGATTGCCTTATAAATCGCTTTTTTCATTGTCATTATCCTGGGAAATATAGTAATTCATCTGGAATGCAGGAATTATTGGGTTTTAAGCCCTTTCATATTATAGGACCTTTGCTAAAATTAAAGTTGATTGATGTTACATGGTAGATTGTTAGCATCCCCAAGCATTAACTGTTTCCTATTTATTTTCTTACGCAGTTCTATTTGGGTCCCTTGGATTGTTTGTCTGTCTCTTGATTACTCTCTTGTGTTTATACTTTTGGAAGGTTTTTTAAACTCATTTTTATAAACCTGTCATGTCGTTCTCTTGCTTTCTTCAGATACACATTTGGCAGAATTTTAGCCTCTGGTACCCTCCCTCCTTTGCACTAGTCTCAGGATTTGGAGATAGGAGGGAGAAGAGTTAGATATAATGCTTGCTAATTCCATGGCTCTCTGATACAATCCCACTGCCTGGGAAATTTCCTGCCATAGGAGTAGCATCAGCTTAATTGCCTGTCAAATGGAGTGGCTGACCAAATGAGACAGCTTAAGGTGAAGTAAGAGCCATTTTCTGAGGCTACTGAGATTATTTGGAGGCAGCACTCTTTCATGAAGAAGCCATTAACTGGTTGCCTTTCTCTGGCTTGCTTGGGATTGGTGGGGTTTATCATCTTAGAGGTGCTGATTGTGCCATGGACCATGACCCCTTAATGAAAATCCTTAAAATGAAGACATTCTTGCATACCCCTTATTGTTGCATTAGACTGGTTGGATTGAAGGCTTCTCCTGCTTGTTAACTCTTGGTTGGCTACTGTTGACCCTATCGTTTGCCTCTGAGCATGCTGACCACCTGAAAATCTCCCCAGTCTCAGAACCCTTCCTCATTACACTCCTCCATTGCAAAACCCTCTTAGGAGGAACCCAACCCATAAATTTTCCAACTCACTTCTGTATTATCTTTGAAAAAATAATACCTCAATTTCCTCAAATGGTCACTGTCTCCTGTGTTCCAAATGGCATTTTAAATATTTTCATTCCAATATGTGTTAAAATTTTAATTCAATGTAGATTTGTAATATCTCCACTGCTGTATACATCTCAGAAACACAACCATGTGAAAAAACTGGACAGGTAAAGACCTACTGATCCGTTGAGGCTGCCCGAATTATCATGGCACAGCATTGGTCTAGTGCTTTTTACATTACATCTTGCTTGGCTGAACCTAATTTGATCAGGAGAGTACTCTGCTCCTTGAGATACATGCAGAGCTAGGGCTGCTTTCCGAAAGAAATCTATCTGTTTAGTGAATGTGAATGGCGAACTACTGAGCTCTAACATTTTAATGAAAGTTCAATAGATTTACAGAGTATCCAGGGGACCCACATTGGATTCACACTCTATGCACTTGTCAAAGGGAATAATATCACTGTGCTTTGTTCTATTCTGGTTGAGTCCTCACTCAGGGTTCCCATTATCAGATTAATGTCCATTCAAGGCTGATGTTGCTCTGCTGCAATGCAGTAGATGTGCACAAGAACTTTATTTATTGGTTTACATGCAAGTGCAGAAAACACATGATCTGCACATCCCAAATAATATTATTGACGGATCTTCTTTTATCTGAAAAAATTCTGAGTCAAGCACAAATTCATTCTCATGTTCTACCTTGAGTATCTATCACTAACCTTTATTTTCTTGCCACCTGTAATTTTCTTGTTTGAGATTTTTGCAATCATGTTTCTTTGCATTCTTGCCCTATCGGGCAAATTGAAAGTAATGGTGCTATGGTCACTACTATTATTTAGTTCAACTCCACAAATAAATAGATGGTGACCTTATACCAGTGTTTGAAGAACTGAAAAATCCCTCTGAAAACTGGCATCAGCTCATACACCAAGGGTAAAGCTGATCTGTCAGCATAGGTAAGGATGGTTGCCAGCTTAATCATTTACTCCCCTGTGGGGGCATGTCTTAAACTCTAGTTCATCTTGGTAACTCAACTCAGATTGTCTTGTAAAGCCCTTGCTTTTTGAGGTATCAGCATGTAAAACATCCATTCATGAGATGAATAATTGAAGCTAGCTACTAACCCAAGTATAGGTGGGGTGGCTGAAAAGGAAAGAGTTAGCTTATAGTCCAAGCAAAGCAAAATTTATAAATTTTGGGGTAAAAATATGGAAATAAATCATTTTGCTTATACATTGAAATCTATGATGCTTTTACAATGAATTCGTGTTGCCATACAAAGTAAAGCATCGAATGAAGTTCATCTTGCTGTTTCTACCAAAGAATGGGGAGTTAGTAGGAGTCATTGTCTGAATGATTAAATTGCTGAACTGAATGATACTGCTTCACCTGGATCTAGAGGTAGACTTTATAATTTTGCTTAACATACAGTACTGGACAGTTCCATTTTTGATAGCCAGCCAGCTCCAGGTGCTGCTAGGTTGTGTGGGGTGCAGTTTGTCATTCGATCCCAAAAAGCTAGCAGACAGATTGTGTCCTGGACTGTTTTACATGACATAGGTGTCTCTTATCATTAAACAAGCTAACTTGGTTCAGTTGATGAAGGGATTATGCCCGAAACATCAACTCTCCTGCTCCTTGGATGCTGCCTGGCGTGCTGTGCTTTTCAAGTGCCGCACTTTTTGACTCAGTTAAAGTTGTCATAACCTTACCAGACCAAAAGGCTACTCATTAGAAAGAGACAGCCAGTGATGGCTTAACCTGAGGGTATCAGCACCTCCAGGTGAGAGGAGAGGTTGAGACAGATTGTCTTTCAGGGCAAGGTAACCTCAATCGGTGCAGGAATTGAACCCACACTTTGGTGTTACTCTACATCTCAAACCAGCCATCTAACCAACTGAGCTAACCAACCCTAGCCTACGTTGTGTATGTGTTGACACCTGCATGTGTTGTCACTGCTGCTGAGTTAGCATTAGTTATTTGCCTGTTTCTTGGGTAAAACTTGATTTAAGCAACCAGAGTTCCCATAAAGAGATTTGGTTGGTGGGGAGACATGAAACGATGCAAATTAGAATTCGATTATGCAGTTAAGACCCTATAATCCATTTCAACTCTATTCCAAGTATTATAACAACTTGATCAGTTTGCCTATAAATCGTGGCTACTGCAGGAAGGGGCATGGCTTTAGATCTAACCTTCCCTACTCTCCTGTTTGAGCAGCCATGCCCAACACCTCTCTTGGCCTTCCACCTTTGAATAACCAGAATGAACCTAAAGATCAAAACTGATATTCATATCAACTAACGCCTCAGTTACAGGACAACAAATACAATGTATATACATAACACTTACAAAAAGGGTTTTGCTATTTATGATTTGCACAAAATGCCTGCTCCCTAATTAGCATTGGTGTGGGCTCTCAGTGCCAATGCTAAGTGCACTCAGACTGACTCATTTACTGCTTTATGGTGTTCACCAAGCAGCTTCAGCATGGGAAGTGGAAGGCTGCTATAGGTCAATCACAGACTCTTGTGATGCTTGTAATTGTTGATCTTCAGCTGACTGCATTTGGGAAGAAGCAGGGTGGGGGTCAGTGCAGGCTAAACAGATGCATGGCCTGAAATTAAAAAAAAACACAATCACTCCTATTATGTCAGATCTGAGTTCAGAGTGAATCTGAACAGTAATCAACATTGCACCAAATGTAAATCAGTATTTACGTGCATAAATGACTGGTGGTAGACATTAATATGAACAAATATCTATGTGGTGGTGAGTACATTATATTATTTAGCAAATAGATTTACTATGAGTGGTAAATTCTCATGGCTGTAATGTAATGATCAGATGTGATGGTAATAGCGGACAAGTCAGATTTTGGAGTGAATCCTGACTTGATCGAGTATGCATTTTACTTTTGCTGTTTGGTTAATTTGGTGATTAGACACTGAATGTATTCACAAGAGGCTGCCAGTGTTCTAAAAAAAGAACACCAGTTTATGCGGCAAAAGAGAGAAAAATATCAAAGCTGTTATGTTGTACATAAAACATTTTAAAAGATCTGTTCATAAACAACAAAAACAAATATTCAAGCCTTTCCCCAGCAACATACTTTACAGACACTGAATCCTAATGAAGTATCACTTCAAGATTTATTATTTACCTCCCTCTTTTCAGGCCTAGAGACTTCTGTCCAGTCCTGAAAGCCTGAAATTACTTTTAATTTTCACACCCTGGAACTTCAAGTTTTTGTCAATGTGGAAATTTACAGTCGCAGATTCATAGAGTCATAGAACTATACATATGGAAATGGACCCTTTGGTCCAACTCATCCATGCCAACCAGATATCCTAGCCTAATCTAGTCCCATTTTCCAGCATTTGGCTTGTTTCCTCTAAATCCTTCCTATTCATATACTCATCCAGATGCCTTTTTAAATGTTTGTAATTGTACCAGCTCCACCACTTCCTCTGGCAGCTCATTCCATACATGCACCAACCTTTGTGTGAAAAGGTTATCCCTCAGGTCCCTTTTAATTCTTTCTCCTCTCACCTTAAACCTATGCCATCTCCCACCCTGGAGAAGAGATGTTGTCTATTTATCCTATCCATGCCCCTCATTATTTTATAAACCTCTATAAGGTCACCCCTCAGCCTCCAATGCTCCAGGGGAAATAGCTCCAAACTATTCAGCCTCTCCCTATAGCTCAATCCATCCAACCCTGACAGCATCCTGGTAAATCTTTTCTGAATCCTTTCAAGTTTCACAACATCCTTCCTTTAGCAGGGAGACCAGAATTGCATGTAGTATTCTAAAAGTTGCCTTTTCAATGTTCCTTACAGCTGCAACTTGACCTCCCAACTCCTACAGTCAATGCACTGACCAATAAAGGCAAGCAAACCAAACTCCTCCTTCACTGTCCTGTCTACCTGCAATTCCACTTTTAATGAACTATGAACCTGCACTTCAAGGTCATTTTGTTCAGCAATGCTCCCCAGGACCTTCCCATTAAGTCCTGCCCTGATTTTCCCAACTAAAGTGCAGAAAGAGTCTACAAAATAATGTGCAATGGTCTCCAAATTTTCTTGTCAAAATCCTGACCCTGGCCTCTGATCATCTGTTTCCGTGTAGGCCGTAAAACTAAGCATTAATGTTCCATGTGTCTGATGAAGGTTTTCAACTTTAATCACAGTCTTTCATGAACATGATGTATTTACTTCACTGTTCCAAATGATTACTTGATCTCTTTTTAAAATGTGAGCCACTTTGACAGAACAGAAACCAAAATCGATTTTGCCTCTATTTTAAAATCTAAATTCCCAAATGGTGCTATTATTATAAACCTTTATCATAGTACAAATGAAGATATAGGCTATTATATAAGTGAAGAAAAACCTTAATAAAATGTACCCAACTATCTGGAGTTCCTAATGTTTAAAACAGGAGTACTTCTAAAGATGCATATGACAATCTTAACTCCTTAACATGAAGACACTTATTCTGCATTATTGCATTCATACATTGATTCTAATTAAATTATCAGTATCTCAATATAATGTTCATGTCTCTCAAGAAAAACTGGAATTTAAGAAATTGGGTCATTTGACCATACTCTTTCCAAAAAGCATGCAAAAGTGTATGTGTCCAACATCATTTTCCTTTCATCTTCTGAGATGGAAACAGTTGATTAAACAAATTGGCTTTATAGTTTAATATGATCTCACCATACTCAGTGTACTGTGGTTGGCACTGTGTTCAAGCAACTGTCTTCTTTTTCACTATTACAGGAAAATATCTATCTCTTTGGCAATATGAAGACCGATTCTGTAAGTTCCAGTGCCAAGTTTCCTGTGGCTGAACTCGCAACTATAGCAGTGTGACAGGCTGTGGAGGATCCTTTTAAATGATGGATCCTTTAAATTATTTGAAGGCTTCAAAGTCAATACTTTGCAGTTTTGCTAATGGAGCATCACAAATATTAAGAACACAAATTATGTCTTGCTGGAAAAAAAAGCTGCTTGTTTTTTAAGTTTTGTTTCATAGTGACTAATCCTGATCAAGCAATGACCAAAATAATAATGAAATTGCTGGTAATAACTTGGATATCGAAAGTTTATATGCCGTTATTTCTCTTTCTTATGGGCAGTAACATTTTCTGCGTACATACCACAGACTTGTATGTTTTTCCTTTGCGACATTATGATAAGAATTGGATTCTGGATTAGTGGTGCTGGAAGAGCACAGCAGTTCAGGCAGCATCCAAGGAGCAGCGAAATCAACATTTCGGGCAAAAGCCCTTCATCAGGAATAAAGGCAGAGAGCCTGAAGCGTGGAGAGACAAGCTAGAGGAGGGTGGGGCTGGGGAGAAAATAGCATAGAGTACAATGGGTGAGTGGGGGAGGGGATGAAGGTGATAGGTCAGTGAGGAGAGGGTGGAGTGAATAGGTGGAAAAGGAGAGAGGCAGGTAGCACAAGTCCGGACAAGTCATGGAGACAGTGCTGAGCTGGAAGTTTGGAACTAGGGTGAGGTGGGGGAAGGGGAAATGAGGAAACTGTTGAAGTCCACATTGATGCCCTGGGGTTGAAGTGTTCCGAGGCGGAAGATGAGGCGTTCTTCCTCCAGGCGTCTGGTGGTGAGGGAGCGGCAGTGAAGGAGGCCCAGGATCTCCATGTCCTCGGCAGAGTGGGAGGGGGAGTTGAAATGTTGAGCCACGGGGCAGTGTGGTTGATTGGTGCGGGTGTCCTGGAGATGTTCCCTAAAGCACTCTGCTAGGAGGCGCCCAGTCTCCCCAATGTAGAGGAGACCGCATCGGGAGCCAAGGATACAATAAATGATATTAGTGGATGTGCAGGTAAAACTTTGATGGAATTGGAGATGAGAAAAAATCTGTGGTATTTTCAATGATACAGAATGAAAAATTAACTAAGATCAAGAACTAAATCTAAATTAAGAGAGAAGGGCAGAAGATTCTCAAATAATGTACATGACAATCTCTGAGGATACTGTGGGTATCACACTGTACTTTGGTTGAGATGGGTATAAGGATTTATTTTCACTGATTTCAACTTCTGGACATAGTTCTGTTTTATCACAGTAACTTAGAAATGTCAGTCATAAGGATTAGTGCTGTGAAAATTGCAAAAGAAATGTGCTGCCACTCACCTGCTATTGCTTTGCGACTTAACAATTTCATACATTGTTGAGATAGAGTTGAGAAAGATAATTTATATCTGATTTGCCAGTACAGACTTCTGATACTTGGCATCATTTGCACCGGAGAAGGGGGGATTAAGAGGAGATTTAATAAAGTTTAAAAAAGATTATTTGGTTTTTGGCAGAGTGAATGGGAAGAGATTAATATTAAGAGAGGGAGAGAGGTTAGGAGAAATTGTTTAATGCGGACCAGAGAGTGTTGTTTGAACATGAAATGCTTCATAGAGCAAAGAGCACTGCAGAGTTTGAAGGCAAAAGGTAAATAGATATGCAAAGCCAAGGAAGATATGTGGATATGGCTATAACTACATCTAGTCACATTAGTTTTGGATTGCACAGACGAAGAAGTGGCACAGAGACCGGAGCAAATAACCCCCTTTGATAGGGTAAATGTCAATGTTTGATTCTTTAAAAAAATTATTCACAAGATGGGGGCATGTCTGTTCGGACCAGGAGTCATTGTATGTCCCAGGTAAAGACGCCACCACATTGCTGTGATTTTTTTTTGTCACACTTAGGCCAAACCAGGTAAGGATGGCAGATTTCCTTCTCTAAATGATAGTAGTAAACCAGATAAGTTTTTACAAGAATTTATATTGGTTAAGTGTTTGCTATTAGGCTCGATTTCTAATTCCACATTTTTTTTCCATTGAATTGAAAATTTACTGTCTGCCATGGTGGGACTCAAGTTCCCCAGAAGAATAGCCAGGGGCTCTGGGTTATAGGTCCAGTCACAGTACCACTACAACACTGCATTGCTTTCTCAACGGGAGGAAAAACATTTTGTTCTTCAGAACTGACATTCATACATCAAAGATGGAAAATTGCATTTTCTTTACAGGATCCTTGTTGTTCAAGTATAGCTATGAGTCCTTGTGTCCCCAACAATTTGTGTAGAGAAATTTCCCCTTCAATCCTTGGTGCCTTGAAATTATCACATTTTTGGACATGCCTGTCTGAGCTCCCAAGATCCCTCCAGAAATTGCTGGAGAAACTCAGCAGGTCTGGCAGAATCTGTGGAGAGAACAGCACAGTTAATGTTTCGAGTCCAGCGACCCTTCGTTTAGAATGTTAATTATTTCACACAATAAATCGGATAGCTTTTCAAAATGTTGGAGCCTGTACTTATCACTATACATAGCTCCAGATTACAACGGCATGTAAGAGCATGTTGTCACAGCAACTCAGATTACTTGAGTGAACTGTAATATCACTGTTGTATCATGCTTCAATAGATTCCAGACAGAGCAAATCTGTAACTTTAAGACAGTTACATGACATCACGAAATGTAATGTTCCAATATTAAGGTACCTTAAATTCAGTTGCCCTCACTGTGGCATAGAGCCAGGATAGTTTGCTTAGTCAATTATGCTTATACAATATACGGTAACATTAGTAAAAGCAGAACCCAGATTATACTTGTAAGTCTGATCTTGTAGCCATGTAAATAGTTAGGGTTGTTAATTACCTTTTAAGGCATCTATCTCAACAAGAACCCAACTTTTTGTGACTTACGTCAGATGAAGTGACATAGGAAACAACAAAGCACATCAACCACCACCATCATATCTGTTGGAAAAATGTTTTAATTATACTAAGGAATGTTCCAATATTGCTTGAAACCAAATTCTAAAGTACATTAATTTGGTAAATATTTATGGTTAGGATTTCAAGTTAGATTTTCAATGAACCAGAGAAAGAAAATCCAACGTGACAATTATTGTCATGCAAGATCTTTTTCAGCTTTAGGGAGCTGGCAAACCAAAAAAACTTGCTTAAGTAATCCTTACACAACCAGCAGGTAATTGGAGATGATTGTTTCCCAAGACCACCTTTGTAACTTTTTAGCTACATATTGTGACCCTGGAACAATCATGAATGTTGGAGTATTAAAGCTAGTCAAAAATCAAGAATCCCATCAGTAATCTCAAACAATTTTCAATTGTTTCCATTCACTAATCTCTTATGTTTTTAATTAGTAAACACTTAATTAAAATTTAATTTGTTAATTTATTCTGCTTCTTGGCTTCCAACATTAATTTAAGAGTTCAGACTCATGAAAAAATTGCATTAAGTGTGGGCATACCGAGCTGCAAAAGCCAATTTTTGATCGGTTGAGGTTGGTACCTAGGATTAACATGATTGCATCCACAGTACAACCAATTCAATGTTCATTGAAATGCCATAGCATACAAGCCTGGGGGCAAGTGCTGAAAAATGGGCTTATAACAGATAGATGCTCAATGACAGGCTTGGACATTGTGGGCAAACGGCCTTTTTCTGTGCTGGAAGAACTCTCTGACTCTGTGTCTTTATTTTAAAAGTACAAAAGCTAAGTTGTAGATGAGGATTTTTTTTCCTTTTTGAATTGTAAAAGTCACTTTCTACCCAGTTGTCAAGAGGCTTATAGTTGAGTCATTATATAATACTCAAAATCCATGTTGGTTTGCAGCATTTAGAGGACATATTTGTATTATGTAGTCATACATACACTTTAATAAAGAAGCTTGCAGATTTTTAACAAAGTATTGTACTCTTGAGGATGTTCTATTTAAAATTATTTAATAATTCTTCTCATGACATGATAGTAAAGAAAACAGGATCAGTATTGGATGGTAAAATATTCATCTTATCCTTCTGGATTTAGTTGATTTTTCAGCAGTGGCTTATTGATTCAGTGTTAAGGGATACTGTACTGAAGGAAATCCGATATGAAATTCTAACCTTTAGTTTAGTTTTCAAAATATACAAGTGGTGAATATTACTTTAATTGTTTTCTTTTAAAGTTATCTAACTTACTTCATTCTATTACATAAATGATCCCATAAAACACCTAAACTCATCCCAAGCCATTTCAGTATCTCTAATATCATACTTACCTTTTCTAGTTGTGATCCCAATGTCAGTGTCAACAATGCTGGGGAAATGAGACTGCGAGCCTGTGTTACTAACTTTGGAGGGGCTAAGATCCATCGATAAAACAGGTTTTTGGGAGGGTGGTGGAGTTGGAGCAGTAGCACAGGTGTCTCTTTTTTTACATCTGTTCCTAAAAAGACATGACACAAAGGCGTGAAATGCATTGTACTCCTCCATGGAAGTATGTTCATCAATGAGACTTGAACTAACAATGTTCACAGATTTAGAAAGAAGTCATTTTTCCTATTTGTCTCATGCCCATATAGCACGTGTGTGCCTCGTAGTCAGGAAACTATGTGTGGATCATGCCACTTTAGAGAACTTAATGGCCACCTCGCCTCCACAAAAGGAACCATTCACCTTGCTTGACTGTAGAAAATTGTAGAAAGTGAGGACTACAGATGTTGGAAAACATATCCAAGTCGAAAAGTGTGCCGATGGAAAAGCACAGCAGGTCAGTCAGCATCCAAGGAGGAGGTGAATCAATGTTTCGGGCCTAAGCCCTTCATCAAGAATGTTGGGGGAAGGGGGTTGAGAGGTAAATAGGAGGGTGGGGGTGGGGTGGCGGAAAGATACCGGGGAAGGTGGTAGGTAGATGCAGATGGAGGTGGTAGTGACATTTCCTCCATGACTTTTCTTTCTCCAGCCCAAATGGCTCATCTTCACCATGGACATCCAGACCCTATTTATGTCCATCAGCCATAATGAAGGCCTCCATTTCTTCCTCTCCCACCAACCCAACGAGTACACCTCCACCAATACACTCATTCAATTGGCGGAAATAGTCCTCACCCTCAACAATTTCTACTTCTAATCCTCCCACTTTCTTCAGACCAAAGGGGTAGCCATGGTATCCACATAGACCCCAGCTATGCCTGTCTCTTCGTCAGAAATGCTAACAGTACACCTTTGGC
Source organism: Chiloscyllium plagiosum (assembly GCF_004010195.1). NCBI lineage: Eukaryota > Metazoa > Chordata > Chondrichthyes > Orectolobiformes > Hemiscylliidae > Chiloscyllium > Chiloscyllium plagiosum. Next base: position 37,934,111 of record NC_057729.1, on the reverse strand, counting down.
AGTTACACTGGCACCATCCCAAACCTTTTCTCCCCTACATTGATTACTGTATCGGTGCCAATTCATGCTCCCACAAGGAGGTTGAGTAATTCTTCAACTTCACAAACACCTTCCACCCTGACCTGAAGTTCACGTGGACCATCTCTGACACCTCCCTCCCCTTTCTGGACCTCACTGTCTCCATCTCCGGCGACCGACTCAAAACGGGCATCTTCTTTAAACCCACCTACTCCCACCGCTACCTGGACCTCACCTCCTCCCACCCACCCTCCTGTAAAAATATTATCCCTTACTCCCAATTCCTCCATCACCAGCATATCTGCTCCTGGTAGGAGCAATTTCACTCCACCAACCCATCCTCCACTCCTGGCACTAACCCTTGACACCACAAGAAGTGTAAAACTTGCACCCACACCTCCCCACTCATCTCATCTCATCCAAGGCCCCAAAGAATCCTTTCACATCCAGCTGAGATTTTCCTGCACATCCAAGCACCTCATCTGCTGTGTCCATTGCTTTCGATGTGGTCTCCTCTACATTGGAGAGACAAGATGCCAACTCACAGAATGTGTCAGGGAACATCTCTGGGCCACATGCACCAAACAACACCACCACTCCATAGCTGACCACTTCAATTGCCCCTCTCAGTCCACTGCCAAATCCGAGACACCTGACGACTGGAGAAAGACTGCGTCATCTTCTGCCTTGGGACCTTCCAACCATTCTGCATCAACTTCACCAGTTTCCTTGTCTCCCCTCCCCCCAACTCATCCCAAATCCAACCCTCCAAATCAGCACCGCCCTCTTGAACTGTCCATCTTCCTTCCCACCTATCTGCTCCCCTCTGACCTATCACTATCACCCCCCCCCCCCAATCTGCATCTACCTATCACCTTCCCAGCTACCTTCCTCCACCCCCACTCTCCTATTTATCTAAAAGCCTCTTCTCCACATTCCTGATGAAGGGCTTATACCCAAAATTTTGACTCTCGTGTTCCTCGGATGCTGCCTGACCTGCTGTGTCTTTCCAGTGCCACAGTTCTTGACTCTGATATAGAAGATTGTTGAAGTGCATGGAGAACTGAATCCTACTGCAGTTATGTTCATCCATTGCATTCACAGTCAATATTATCTCCAGCCATTCTTACTTTATTATTGGTAAGGAGTGCTTCCTACAAAAGTGTAGGCTGTCCCTCTTGCCAGGCACTAACTGCACTAGATTCAGATCATTAAAACTCGATATGCCTGATGCCTAGCTCCTCATTGAAGTTCTGCTCTGGCACTTTCTGGGCATGGGCAATAGACAAAGCATTTTGCTCATTATGCATGCTTGCTGTTGTGTATTTGTAGGAGTATGTTAGACTGTCACTTCAGGAGTCCATTGTGTGGCATCCAGATGCACAGTCAAGAGTTCACTTGACAGCCTTGCCTCGCTTACAATCTTCAAGCAAAGGCTGAAGGATGGAGAGATTCAAGAAGATGATACTGCAATCCTACATTGTGAAATTACCAGATCAGGTACAGCAGTACAATGGACAAAAGAATCCACTCTGCTTCAGCCCAGTACCAAATATGAAATGAAGCAAAAAGGATCCAGCATTGAATTGGTTTTTCATAAACTTATAACGGAAGATAGTGCAACATTGAAGACCAATGACAACTGCTTCCTTGAAAGTTAATGTCCTTCAGATCTCTTTCAAATAAGTGCTTCAGAATAAGAAAGCTGATCCCTTCACTGTTGGATCACACTGCATTGCCTTTTGTGAAGGGCACTGCTTGTCACTGGCCACTCGGGTGTTTTCCTATCTTCCTGGTGGTGGGAATCGAATAAAGATTCGTACATCTTGTGTCTCTCACTGTGTCTCACACCTGCACACACACACACGCCATGGGTGCTGGGGAAAAAATAAGCACTACCGCAGTTAGGCAGTAGTGTGGGGGTTAAATTTTAAAAAAAGAGAAAAAAAATAAGGAAGTTGATGAGGGTAGCACCACCACTCCATGCTGTGAGCTTATTAAGCCTGATGCACCCATCATTGGCAAAAGGGGACTGTGGTACTTCATCCCAGTGACAAGAATTATGTAAAGTGAGTGGGTCCTAATGCTGAGGTGTTGCCACTTTCCTTCTTGTTTTATATACAAGAAGGACAAGAGGCCAAAGCATTTAACAAGAGTAGAAGTGTTGTTATATAAGGTGTTCACTCTGCAGGCAGCAAGGTTGGATTGAGTTGTTTCCCTCCAAAATAGTAAATGCATCACCATGTTGTCATGTGACCAGACTCTGAAAATGACAGTCCAACATACTTTCACAAATATACAACACTTGCCTGTTGTGAAAAGTGACAATCCCTTGAATCAGGTTAGAAAATGGGGCGATACTGATGTGACATGCATTGTGTGATTGATATACCTTCTATATCATTTCATTTTGTATCTGCATTTTTGAACTTTAAATGAGTGATGTATTGGGTTTTCCATGTGTTAGGAGGTTTTAATGATTAATTTGTAAGTATTTGATGTAGCCGTGGTGATTTCTTTAAAAATGGTTTGAGGGTGATAGCTTAAAAGAAGCAGTGTGCTTTGTTTCTACTCGGAGTGTTTGAGTGAACAAGGTACACAATGGACTAAAGTAGGCTTTCTCATGGAAAACTCAGGTCATGTATTTTTGAAGCTCGGGTAAACATCAGAGCTTGAAGAAAAACCTTTCAGCTTTTGTTTCAGTTTGGTCAATTCTGCAGGATTCTGAGCTGAGTATGGATGGATAAAACAGTTACATCCAAGAAAGGGAGATAATTGCTTATATTTGTTTTTTAAAAAAAATCTCTGAGTAAAAGAGTTTAGACATACAACACACACCTGGGTTAAAAACCTCTCCCACAGCCAGCTCACAGACATGGAAAGAACAATACTGGCCAAGGGACTCAACTACAACCACAGGCGCCAAGACAGCAGACTTCCTAGCAGCACTAGAATGCCCACTCAGGAACAATGGACTGAAAGAAGAGACACAACAAACAGTGAGACAAACTGTCGTACCCTGATAATAAGGAAAAGACAAACACATAACCTCAACACCAAGGAGAGGGAAGCACTGAAATCACTAAGAAACGATAAGAACATAATCATACTACCAGCAGATAAAGGCAGAATGACGGTCATCCTAGATAAATCTGATTACATCCAAAAAGCACAACAACTACTTGAAGATACCAACACCTACCAAAAGAGGGAATTTGACCCCACCCCACAGCTCACCAATAGGATAAATAACACACTAAGGAATCTACAAAAAAAACGGACAGATAACCAGTGCTGACCTACAAAGAATGAAACCGGAAAGCAACAACACCCCCAAATTCTATGGATTACCTAAAGTACACAAACCAGACATCACACTCAGACCCATAGTATCACTACCAGGGACACCATCACACAAACTGGCCAAAGAACGCCAACAGAAACTGAAACACCTGGTCAGCGGATCCAAACACTCTATACAATCAACACAGGAATTCTTGGACATCATCAGAAATATACACATAGACAAAGAAGAAACCATGATATCATTCGACGTGACGGCACTGTCCACTTCGATTGACAAAACCCTAGCCAGAGAAACAATAGCCAAACTACTGGACATACAGAACAGAAAATAGGACGCTGAACCTATCAACAAAGAAGGCATACTTAAACTACTGGACTTGTGCCCCACAACACACTTCACATTCAACAACCAGATATACGAACAAATCAACGGAACACCCATGGGATCACCAATCTCAGGACTCATAGCAGAGGCAGTTATGCAAAGGTTAGAACAAACAGTCCTACCACAAATTCAACCCAAACTCTGGGTCAGATATGTCGATGACACGTTTGTAATCATTAAAAACACGGAAATAAAAAAAACACACCGGATCATCAACGCCACACCCACAGGAATCCGATTCACGAGAGAACAAGAAAAGGATAGCCAACTCCCATTCCTAGACGTGATAGTACAGAGAACAC
>NC_057729.1:37905557-37929837 GCF_004010195.1 Chiloscyllium plagiosum | reverse complement strand
GTTGGTATATTGGGTCGAGGTCGATGTGTTTGTTGATGGAGTCAACCTGGAGGCAAACACATCGACCTGGACCCAATATACCAACCATTACAGCGGACAGCTGAAACTGACAACCAGAAGCGGCAGGGACAGACCACTTTAAACACCGGAGGAAACATCAAAGAAGCGCTTCGCAGGAGGCTCCCAAGCACTGATGATGTCACCTAGCCAGGGGATGAAACGTTTGCAACAAAAACTTCCAGCTCGGCGAACAGAACCACAGCAACGAGCACCCGAGCTACAAATCTTCGCACAAACTTTGAGTTTAGACATAATTCTAGACCAGAACTGTTTGTGTAAAATGCTGAAAGGAAGCTGATGAAGTTGAACCTTCGATATATGAAGGCTCCAAGAAATGGTTGTCAGGTTCTCATGACTAGGAGTTGGAGTTGCATTTAAATTAAGCTAAAAAGGTGATTGAAAAGAAGATTCTGTCTGTACTGTAAAGGGTTACTTCTGGGAAATGTTAAATAGTATGTCAGGATCTATAAAGGAATATTTTGAGGATCTATAGAAGAGTGTTGGGACTAATGGGATTACATTTTTACTGATTTTTTTTTAAATTGTTCAATTGTGTTCTGTAAATAGTTTGGGTTATTCTATTTTCTCTTAATTACTTTTTCATAGTAAACCTCTAACTTATTGTTGGAATCTAATATACAATGTTGTATGATTGTTTCAGTGAGGGATCTTCTTACTAAAACCAAAGAGAAACAAAACAATACATCAAACTGTTTTAACCAGCACGTTATGAACTGGCACAGACATCTCCACGATGTCCAAGTAGTCAGTTAAGGGTGTAAGTCAAAATGCTCTCTGCTGCTACATTTTATTTAATGCAAAGTTGCATTATTATTTTAGTGCTTTATGCTGTAAATAATTGATGACAGTGATGTGTATAACCCCGCATTACATTTCTATTACTTAGTGTGTATTTTTACATTGTTCATGTGGATCTCTTGACCAACCAGGCTATTTGATCAACCAGCGCACTTCTGGTCCCATAGGTACCTGTTAGTAAAAGGTTTGCTGTGTATGATCTGTAAAGGCAGATTTCAGTCTGGCCATCTCACTTGTTCAGTAATAACAACAGCTGGGATCACCAGCTGAGATCACCACACCAGTCAGTGGTGTGCTGACAACTGGTGAAAGGCTATCTATGTGCAAGATAGGAGTCATCACTGTTGCTGTTTGGAAGCCAGCAAGATTATCAATGGCCCAGAGGTCCACTAGGTCATAAGGTGCACAGGAGTGAAACTGCAGGGTGAGCTACCATGTGACTTGAGACTACTCGGTGATTGTTCATTCGTTTTGTGCCTTCAGTCACTCTGCTGGAATTAAAGGTGTTATGACAGAATGCTGCAACCAGACCAAAAACCGAAAAGCGCATTCTGACATCAGTTACTACAGATTGAGGACATTTGGCACAATAACAGGCGTAAGTGCCAGCAGTGGGTCAGTGTGCAGCAGTCACATGTGAAAAAGAAGCAGCCAACAAAAGATTTGTATGAGGTAGGTTCTTGCTGAACCTACTTTACTTCAATTGGTCAGTGTGATAGAAAAGTTCACTACTGCATGATGAGGGTCAATGATAACTTCACAATACTTGATCAGCTGTTTGCTCATTGCTCTCGCCTCTTGGCTTTGGGGAGAGAGGTGGCACTTATTGGAGCCATGAGACTAACTGCCAATCTCCCATCCAGGCCAGTTTCTGACCTGAAGGAATCTTCAGCTTTGACTCCATCATGAAGCAGTTTCTCCCAGCACAAAATTAGAATGGATGGATACTTTCACAAGTGAGATAGAATCGCAGGATGAGGAAAACTTCCAACACGTTATGTCCATTTCAAAAAGAAATGTAACATTTCAGGCTTAGAACCATCTTCCGAGCTGAAAAGTAAGCAATGAACATTATTAACAAGGTTAGCAAAAAGTGAAGAAATATTGAGAGGTAGAAAACAGACATAAAATACAAGTACAATGATTGTTTGTTGATGTAATGATTCACTGCAGTTCAGTTTTGAAATTGAATGGATAAATTAATTAGAAGACATTTAGGAAATGAACAACATTCAAGTAGTGAAGGGAAGGCACAGGGAAAATTGCTTTGAACTTTGTAGTGATTGGAATGAGGTCAGCCAGGTGGATCTAATATAATGAGTTTCCTGATTGGACCAGGTTAACAGCCCCAATCAGGAGCCCTGGATGATGGTTATAAATAGGAATGTTGTCATTATGGCCGATTGCCTGCCCCTCTTCTGTGGTTATGTTCGAACCCAGGTGTCCCTGGAGAAGGAGCAGTGCCCGTCAACACTCTTGAGCTGTTCAGGGAGAGGTGGGCACCACAGTGAATGGAGTGTTTTATTTCACCCTCCAACTCTATTTTGATTTAATCCATGCCCTCCCCTTTATTTCTTTTTGATTATGCAGCATTGCCCTTTGTCAAGAAGGGCACTGCTTGTCACTAGCCACTCTGGTGTTTCCTTTCTTCCTGGTGGTGGAATATAAATAAAGATTAACTCACTTGTTGTTCTTCACTGTCCTCCACCTGCACGCACACGTGACAAGGGTGCTGGGGAAAAATAAGCACTACTGTTGTTAGACGTTAAAAAAGAAAAAAATAAATAAACAGGGACATTGTTGTTATGGGAGAAAGTGAGGGCTGCAGATGCTGGAGATCAGAGCTAAAAATGTGTTGCTGGAAAAGCGCAGCAGGTCAGGCAGCATCCTAGGAACAGGAGAATCGACGTTTCAGGCATAAGCCCTTCTTCAGGAATGAGGAAAGTGTGTCCAGCAGGTTAAGCTCCAACCGTCGTGATGCCATGGTCTGGCGATGGAGGAGTCCAAGGACCTGCATGTCCTTGGTGGAGTGGGAGGGGGAGTTGAAGTGTTGGGCTACGGGGTGGTTGGGTTGGTTGGTCTGGGTGACCCAGAGGTGTTCTCTGAAACGTTCCGCAAGTAGGCGGAACATTGTTGTTATGGCCAATTGCCTGCCCCTCTTCCATGGTTACGTCCATGCCCAGGTGTCCTTGAAGAAGGAGCACGCAGTGTCTATCAACGCCTTCAAGGTTTTCAGGGAGAGGTGGGCACCGCAGGGTGTGGAATGTTTTATTTCCCCTGTCGACTCTACTTTGATTTAGTCCCTGCCTTCCCCTTTCACTTTTTAAATCATGCAGCATTGCCCTTTGTCGAGAAGGGCACTGCTTGTCACTGGCTACTTGGGTGTTTCTTTTCTTCCTGATGGTGGAAAATGAATAAAGATTTCTGCATTCATTCATTTACTGTGTCCTACCCCTGCACACACAATATGGGTGCTGGGGAAAAATAAGCACTACCACTGGTAGGCAGTAGTGTGGGATTTGTTTTAAGAAATATGTATTTATGTATATAATTTTTTATATATAGGCATGTCAGGGATTCTGCTCACTCGAGGAGCCAGCTGGGACAGTGTCATGTACTATGCATGTGACGGGATACTGGCTTTCATGGAGTTATTTTTAAGGATAGACAAATATAGTAGCTGTTTGCAACAACAATCGGATAATTGATCAATTAAAGAAGAAATGTATGAATTGCACTGCAGCATCTCTAATCCATCTAAATCCATAGAAAAAGCTGATGGGGCCTTGGTTCAAAGTCCAGGTCATAGGTTGGCAACTGCAGCACTCCTTCATTACCATATTGGAATGTTATCTAGGGTAGACCAGACTTGATTAGCTGAATGATTTACTACTGAACCCATGTCTTATGGTCTCACTGTGCTCAGAAAATCTGGACCAGGATTTATACTAACTCAGAGAGGCTGCCAGCTGCCTTCCAAACTGAAGTTATTCACAGAAAAGTTCGACCAAAAATGATTTTTAAAATGCTGATCATACATTATGACTCTTTTTAGTTACAATATTATATGACCAGAGGAAATGTTGGACAAATAAAAATAATATCCCCCATTCCATGCTGAATATAGTCTTGTGCAGATCTAGCTTTTTATTAAGTAATCTGCTGAGACGCTAAATGGTTGGTGGAAAACTAACTTCCTGCCCAAAATGATATGATAAGGCAGTTCAGCAGATGTAGGGCCATCAAAAGCAATTGTTCTTAGGTAGTGAAGCAGGAATTTCCATATGTTCATTTTAATGTAGCACCTGTTTATACTTTTAAGTTAACAGAATTTGCACCTTTTTTCCCATTAGACCTAAGTGCTAACTTGCAGCATAAGAGATTTTTATTGTTGCCATATGTGCACCTCATTTACACGTGTCTGACTTGTATCTTCTTGAGAATAAGATTTACATGATGTGAAAGAGAATTTGTTAGTTGCAAATAGTTTGAACCAAACTAACAAAAGAATTAGAGTTAGTTAAAATTGTCAGTGTGTACTGATATATGTAAGAATAGTTTGGACGTTAAGTTGAACAGGCTCCAACAGTGGGCATTTAATTCCTATCCCCAATTTTGAAATACTGCTGCCTGAATCAAAAGTATTTTGATTTTGTTGAATGACTGATGTTTTTTGAATGAATTATAGCATGGGTTAATTTAGAAATTTGTTAATTTTATGTTGGCTTTTATCTTTGCATGTGGACACTGACGGGAAAGGTAAAGTGTGGGGCTGTCAGTCTGTTACAGATATTACAGTCAGATGAGTTGTTCACATAGCCAACCTGTCTAGGTGAAGCATATCCAGGTTGATTTTCTCCCTTCCTCCTCCCCTTGCCCTCAGTTGCTGGCTGTGCAATTCATGGCAAGGGCTGTGCCCTCAGAATGGTGAGGCTATGCAACATCAGGCAGACCACCATGTATGTTCACAAACAACTGAGAGAACAGTGGATAATGGAAATCTGAAACAAACACAGAAATGGATGGAAAACCTCAGTAGGTCTAGCATCATCTCTGGAGAGAAATCAGAGTTAACAATTTGGGTCTACTGACCTTTTTGCAGATTGTCTATCAAGATGACAGTGGTGCAGCGTGTGGGCCGGAGCTCATCCACTCTGTTGCTTTTCTTTTTTTTTCTCTGATTTTCTTCAAATTTTTGTAGTTTTTATAGTTATTATCAAGATTCATTTCACCTTTTGTAATGGCTTTAGCAGACGTCTTCTCCCATCTCACTGTCAAGGGGGTTTCCAGTGTCCTGGTGTGATGGTCTCAGTTCGGCATGGCAATCTCCTGGCATGGCTGACTTGTCCTGCCGTGGAGAGCTCGGCCCTGTGTGGAAGTCTTCGGAATCAGCTTCCAGGTATTCCAGCATCCTAGCAGGTGGTCATGTCTAGGACTGACAGTCTCGGCCCAGCCTGGCGATCTTCAGTGGAGCCTTCTGGCCCTCTATTCCAACAGCTCCTCCCCAGGAATGGCGGTCTCATCCCTTCTGTGTGTTCGGGTATTACAATTTTCCTTAATCAGTTTCCCCTGAACCAAGGAGCCATTAACTGAACTGTGATGAACTTTGTCTTCATTTTACTTTTTAAAAATATTATGCACGACATCTGCCATTAATATAGGCACTGTGGTAGGGCGGCTAATAAAACGTTTTGCTGTATTTTTCATGTAAGAGTACACCTGACAATAAATTTCTATTCTATTCTGTACGTAGAAAATTTGGTCACTTCCACGATCTCAGAAACCACCACTTATACAATCTGAGCAGCACTAATTGAAATCAGTCAGGAACTAACCTATAAGATGAGCATGATACCTTGAAGTAGCTCAGCTGGGAGTGTCCTGTTGGTGAATGTTTCAACCATGTATGATTAAAAAAGGATATTGGCTGGAATGCTGAGCTCCAAACTTACAATACAGGTGTCAAATCACTGTTACACGTTGATTGATATAATGATCTGGTGAGTTTGTATAATTCCTGCAGATGTTCGCTGTGTGCACATGAATGCATTCACCGACATGACTTTCAGTGCCACTTATAAAAGAAATGTACGTATGTGCTGTGGACACCGCTGTGGTCAATGCTGTACATTAATGACCATCTGTGATCACCATTCTGTAAATCAAATGCACAGAATATATAACTTCCTGTCCAAAACATCCTGTCTGAGTGTATAGCTAATAAAGTGATCAATTATGCAACATTATGGATGGTATTGGTATGTGGGTATGGCTGCTGGCATTGGAATAAGATTCACTCATTTCTAAACTCAAACTCTAAACCACCAAAGATGATACCAAAATTGAAGGTGTAGTGGACAGTGAAGCAGGTTACCACAGATTACAACGGGATCTTGATCAGATGGGGCAATGAGCTGAGAAGTGGGGGCAGATGGAGTTTAGATAAATGCGAGGTGCTGCATTTTGGGAAAGCAAATCTTAGCAGGACTTATACACTTAATGGTAAAGTCCAAGGGTGTGTTGCTTAACAAAGAGACCTTGGAGTGCAGGTTCATAGCTTCTTGAAAGTGGAGTCACAGGTAGGTAGGATAGTGAAGAAGGCATTTGGTATGCTTTCCTTTCTCGGTCAGAGTATTGAGTACAGGAGTTAAAAAGTCATGTTGCAGCTGTACAGGACATTGGTTAGGCCATTGTTGGAATATTACATGCAGTGCTGGCCTCCTTCCTATCGGAAAGACATTGTGAAACTTGAAAGGACATGGTTGGAGGATTTGAGTTATAGGAAGAGGCTGAACAGGCTGGGGTTGTTTTCTCTCGAGCATCAGAGGCTGAGGGGTGACCTTATAGAAGTTTACAAAATTATGAGGGGCATGGATAGGATAAATAGATAAAGTTTTCCTTGGGGTTGAGGAGTCCAGAACTGGAAGGCATAGGTTTAGGGTGAGAGGGGAAAGATATAAAAGAGACCTACGGGGCAACTTTTTCACACAGAGGGTGGTACGTGTATGGAATGAGCTACCAGAGGAAGTGGTGGAGGCTGGTACAATTGCAACTTTTAAAAGGCATTTGGATGGGTGTATGAATAGGAAGAGTTTGGAGGGATATGGGCCGGGTGCTGGCAGATGGGATGAGATTGGGTTGGGATATCTGGTCGGCATGGGCGAGTTGGACCAAAGGGTCTGTTTCCATGCTGTACATCTCTATCACTTTAAGTAGTATCACAGGATATTAATCTACTGAGTCATCGAGTTAAAACGTAGATTTAGTTTACAGTGTTATCATCACAAATTAATAAAACTGAAAGGCTTGTAATTGGAAATGTGTTCACAATTCCTTTCACTGTATTATGGACAGTGAGATATTATCTCCATACAGTTTCCTGTTTATTTTTCAGTTCAGCAAAAGACAAATCTTAACATTAACATTATCAGATCGCTGCATGCCTAATTAACTGTGACATAGATATGTGTGTCAGACTGAATGTGCTGGACAATGCAAACTGGCACTCCGGAAGGAGAAAACCAGAGGTGGGTAGAGTGGGAATACCTAAGAAATTGGCTTAGTTTGGAATGTGCATCTCGGGAACCCAGAGTGAATGGAAAAGGAAGCATGGAAGACAACACTTGAAGACTGTGTATTGTTAATACATGCAATCTTCCACAGTAGAAAATTAGCATGGCTTTTGCAAAGTGTAATATTACAATGAAAAGCACAATGTGCTATCCTTACATCTGCACTGTGAAAAATGTACGCGTGTGTGTACGTACTTATTTGGGATAGTCAAAGTCACTGTAATTGTGATAATGTAGAAATGACTGTTGTTTGCTTGTTGAAGATGCAGTGTAGCAAAGCAATTACTCATCTGATTCTAAGTCCTTTGTCATGAGTCTCTTATAATTAAGTTTTTATGCCCAACAGAAGATTGAAGGACTGGAAATCAGTTCACATTTTTCATTATTTTCTGCTCTGATGCAGAGAAATAGAACTGACGTGTTTGTGAGAGTTTGTAAATATTGTTCTGGAACAGATACTGCAAGGCAAAGACATTCTTTTCTTTTTCTCTTTCATTTCCTTTTCCCTGTGACAGACATCTGACCTCAGAATCATCACTGAGTTGGAGGATCCAGTCATGTGATAGATTGCACATTTTTCTCACTGTTAGAACTGTGGAGACAAATGTCAAGTCGTACAGATCTTTTCCAATGTGCGAACTGTCAATATTTCATGACAAGATTGGAAAGAAATAACTTTTACTTATAAACTGTCCATTGTGCCCCAAAGAATTTCAGAATGATTGATTAGCTTCTGAAATGCAATTATTTTTGAATGGACAAGGGCAGTGATCAATGTGGACACAACAATTCCCACAACCACCAGTTCGCTTCACTTTGGTGGTGTTGGTCGAGAGAAGGATTGCTGACCAGGACAACAAGCATCCTCTATTTTTCAATAGTATCAAATAACCCTTTACATTTGCACAAGTTTGCAGATACGTCCTTAGGTTAATGTCTCATCCGAAAATCAGAACCTCCGACAATGCAGCTCTCACTCTGCACTGCATCGACATGTCCGACTTGATTATACACTCAAGTACTCATGAGGAGCTTGAACCCAAATTAAGTTAAGCTATAGTAGAGATAGTGCATGTTTAATGATATGTATGAAAGAGTAAGAGCATTAGCTAGATGCTGAACTTTACTTCAAGTATCATATGTTGGCAGTTGTGATGTAAGCAAAATGCAATTGTTTCAGCGGGTTCATGACCATTGGGTCCAGATGACATTTTTCTAAACTCAGTAGGATTACTCGAAGTACACATGATGCACACAGTATATTGGAGGTCAAAGGTTGCTGCTATGAATCTTATTTTCTGTTCAGCTAGCTTTTACTTGGATTTGCACATGATTTGTTACAGGTGCCAAGGATAATAACACTGTATGTGGTTCAGCCCTTGGAAATAAAGTGACAGTCTAATAGCAGTGCTAGTGGCATGGTATTTCATGCAGTGGACTGGAAGGAAAGCAGATTAATGACATGGTATGCATCACGTTTGATGGATAGCTGTTTACATGATTTCCTAGTGTGAGTCATTGAGTATTAAGGCTGGATTTGACAGAATGACTACAGTACAGGACATACCAAGAACGTTCAGAAAGCATGCTGGCAGACATCCAACATATACACTCTGAATAAATCAGTATCAGCAAAGAACCACATCACAGCCTAATTACTGTGTAGAAAGTGGATTGGAACTGTTAGCTTAGGAAATAGGAACAAAAGTCAGATTTTATGTAGCTTTGTTGGGTAGCATGCATCATAAGTTCCACTCTTCTGTTAATCAGAATGATATACAATGTTTATATTCTGAATAGTATGATGAAAAGCTGAAACAAGACTGATTATTTAGCAAAATTATTTTTTTAAATTGTGTTTGTAAGATGAACAATATGGGATCAGAAGAGATAGAACTGTGTCCATGGGAGGTGAGATTAGCAAGGCATGACAGTAAGGTTTGAACAATGGGATTACTGAAATTATTGGATCTGTTACATTCTCAATTGATGGACAACTATTGGACAAGTCAGATACAAGAATGACATTTTGCCTGATAGATCATATTGTTCATTAAAACTTAATTTCATTTACATGGTGTTCATAACTAAAGCGTTGTCACATTAGGCTGCACATATTATTTAATGGAACAGAAGTTGATTACACTAAAGATGAAATCAAAACTTCAAAACAGCTATCCAGATATAGAATGCTGTTATGGAGATCTTAAAGCAAATGATGTTAAGAACACTGTACTCCAAATATTCCTGCCCTGAAAAATCTTCCACTGGTTGACAGAACTATTTCCTACACTGCTTTCTTCATCGACTGGCTGGAAACTAATTAAGAAAGTGAAGGCCATTAACTTGTTGTTTAGTTCAAGATAATCAAAGCCTGATTTTTAGATTAGGTAACTCAGAGATTTAACATTTTGGGGCAATTTGAAGGAGACCTGACAAGGGTCAGAAGCAAGTACAGTCTTTATTTTACAAATAGTCTTTTTTTTTCCCCCCCAGAGTATTTAAGGGAGTAAGTTACTTCAATGAAAACTTTATTCTACCCAGCAAACCCAAGTTTCAAACCAACACTGTCATTTTGCAGCAATTCAAATCCAGAGAAATTATACTTCTATAATCAATGATTTACAGTTGTTTAACTGATTCTCCCCAGTTTCTATCATATGGAGTGTAGAATCTTTTACATGAACACTCAGAAAACTGAAAGCTTAGACTTTCCCAGTCTCTAATCACCAAATATTGATTTTTAACTATGCATTTCTAGTCTGGAAGTTGCATAGAATAAAGTTTTCATTGAAGTAACTTACTCCCTTAAATACTCTGGGGGGAAAAAAAAAGACTATTTGTAAAATAAAGACTGTACTTGCTTCTGACCCTTGTCAGGTCTCCTTCAAATTGCCCCAAAATGTTAAATCTCTGAGTTACCTAATCTAAAAATCAGGCTTTGATTATCTTGAACTAAACAACAAGTTAATGGCCTTCACTTTCTTAATTAGTTTCCAGCCAGTCGATGAAGAAAGCAGTGTAGGAAATAGTTCTGTCAACCAGTGGAAGATTTTTCAGGGCAGGAATATTTGGAGTACAGTGTTCTTATCATCAGACACATAGAATTATCATGGAAAATTAAGCAGGAACAGTAAAGTGTACAATGATTGACCTAAATGAATATTAAAAAAAAGTCCAGAGTTCTTGAAAGGAAACAAAAATTTATGAGTGAAGCTGTAATTAATCAGTGTAAAGCCTTCAAAGAAAATCTTCTGTTTGGGTACTGTTCGGGGGATAGAATAAATATTGCCAATGGGTGGAAACAAAAGGGAGCTGGAGGTCACGGATACAGAGACTGAGAGATAAAAAGAGCAGAGAACCAAGCTGAATGCAAGTGCCAAGGAAATCTAGAACAGCAAATAGAAGGGCAAAGAGAGAGTTTGAGACTGTATTAGTTTAACATAAAAAAGAATCTGAATTTTTTACAAACATTAGTATTAATAGAGTAGTCAAAGGAAGGATTGGCAAATTAGGTATTAAAATGGAAATCTTCTTGTGGAAGCAGAGGGCATTTGACCCAGCTGCTAAATGACTGCTTTTTAAAAAATCTTCCCTGGGATGTAGGCATCAAAGGCAAGGCCAACATTTTATGTTCATCCTTAATTTCCCTTGAGAAGGTAGTGCTGAACCACCATTAGCAGAACAGCTACAGTATGACATTTCTGTCATTGGCTATTCTATATTGGAAAGTCAGGAGATCACATATTTTGTTTGAACTTGTCCTTTGCTAATCATTGCAGCCCTTAATGTCCGATTGCAATTTGGAGTAGGTAGTTGGTCACTGTGCTTGTGGAAATCTGACACAATTGAGTTGTAGACACTTCCATTGTCCAGGAGAAAGTGAGGACTGCAGATGCTGAAGATCAGAGTCAAGAGTGTAGTGCTGGGAAAGCACAGCAGGTCAGACAGCATCCGAGGAGCAAGAGAATCGACGTTTCGGGCTTCATCAGGAATGAGCCCTAAATGAGGGCTCTTGCCCGAAAAGTTAATTTCCCTGCTCCTTGGATGCTGCCTGACCTGCTGTGCTTTTCCAGCACCCCACACTCGCTTCTGCTTCCATAGTCTGCCTATCACTAAACATTCTTTCAAATGGTGTAAATGGTTCAGTTTCTGCCTCTTGTACTTTACCTCAAACTTTGCTGCCTCTTGGAATCTGAATTCTACTCAGCAGTGAAAGCACTGAAAAACTTTTCAACCAAACCAATATCGTCACAGTTTACATTTTCAATGAAGCTATGACATTTTATACCAATGTGAATATAATCAGGAGATTCTCCACTGTTTAGGTTCTGTCATGGGTTTATAAAGCCAAGCAAAATGTTTTACTTTTTTTTTGATATTTAGCGGTTTAACTTCTTCCATCTTTTGAATGAAATTAAAGTCACAACACATCTTTCCACTCAGGAGAGAGAATTTCAGTTTGTGAAGTGCATAAAGGTTTTCCAGTATTTGGTTCCCGATGTTGCAGCATTGCTGGTAATGTACCATTAATGTTAAGTGCAGGGTCGTAGACCATGTAACTATCCATCATGTTAGCTATAAGAGCCACATAATTTTCCTACGGTTTCCACATTGTTATCTTTTACTGTTTCCCCTAACAGTCTATCCTTGGTCCCTTCCTCCTCTTCCTCAGCTACATGGAGCTTCTTAGGAACGTTATCCATATATTAGGTTCCACATGAATGCTGTTGATGCAGTTACACTTCACCACACCGTCTCTTCATCATTTTAACACCTCTGAATGACCTCACTTCTTGTATGATATTCAGTACTGGATGAGCAAATGTTTCCATTAGTTAACTATTAGGAAGACCAAAGCCATCATTTTCTTACAGCCAAGTCCATCCTTCTCCCTGGCAGTTGGCTGAGCTGAGGCTGAATCAGTCTGTTCATGATCCTGCTATTATATCTCATCCTAAATTGAGCTTACATAGCAACACCATCACCTACTCTGTCTATTACTATTGCATAATATCAACCAACCATACTCCCATCTAATTTATCTGCTGCTGAAATTCCTATTCATGCATCTGTTACTATTCAAATACATTTGTGGTCAAACACCCTCACCTTCCAAAAACTTGACTTAATTCAAATCTTAATTCTGGTGTTGCAACTTGCTCCAAGACCCATGCACCATCTCCCCTGTTCTCACTAATCGATATTCATTCCCAGGTAAGCATAATATGGTTTTAGAGTTCTAATTCCTGTATTCAGATCTCGTCATGGCCACACTCCCACCTAACCCTGTGATGTCCTTCAGCAGAGGTTGTTTCATGCTGGCTTCTCGTCATAGAATGATAGAATCCCTACAGTGTGGGAACAGGCCATTCAGCCCAACAGGTTCACACCGGCTCTCTGAACTGCATCCCATCCAGACCGAATACCATAACCCTGGATTTCCCATGTCTAATCCACTTAACCTACACATCCCTGGATTTCCCACGGCCAATCCACTAAACCTACACATCCCTGGACACAGGGCGATTTAACATGACCAATCCACCTAATCTGCATATCTTCGGAGTGTGGAAGCAAACCCATGCAGACACAAGCAGACACAGGGATGACACACTGAGTCATCCAAAGCTGAATTGAACCCTGGTGCTGTGAGGCAGTAGTTCTAACCACTAAGCCATCATGCCACCCCAAAAGGACTTGATTTTAACTTCTCCAGCATTCACAGTTCTGGTTTCAAGGCCTTAAGGTCTGAAATTACTTCCCTAAACCTTGCCATCCCTCTTTTACTCTCTCTCTTTTAAGGCATTCGTTAAGTGTCTTTGTTCAAATATTTGGTCATCTAGCCTAAGACCTTTTTTGGGACATTTCATTATGAAAAGGCACTTTACAGATAGAGTTTGATACAGATGTGGAATTTCAAAAGCCATTCAACAAAATACACTGTACAGAGGAGATATAAAGCAGGAAATAATTGAGGCAAAGTGACAAAATTAAGGCCCATGAGGTTAGATGATCAGTGATATTGACTAAAAGACAGAATACAGACAATAATGCTGACAAGTTGTTCGTTAGAATTAAAGAGTGGCATCCCCTAAGGATCAGTATAAGGTCTGTTATACTTTTTATTATACATTAATCGCTTCAATTTGGGTATGAAGGGCATAACATCAAAGTTCATTAACTCAGAAGTGTAGTATGAGAGAAAAGTAACAGACTTCAGGAGGATGCAAAACGGACAAATTTTAAAATGTATCATCTTGTGCCTCAAGAATGCCTGAAAAATCCCCAATCCCAAAATAAGTCAGAGCTGAAAAAGTCCCTTGTATGTGTTGATCAGAGGCCCAAAGCCTGCTGAGGAGTCTTTGGCTTGAACATATGCACCAGGAATATTTTTCATGTGCTCACAAATGACACCTGAGGCTGTTGTTGCTGAATGTTCATTCTCTGATCCAGTTAACCATTTTAATTGAAAAAATTAGCAAGCTCTGCTCAGGAAGAAGAAGCAGAGCACATCTGGCTTTGAGCCTTCTGCAGCCAAGGGACTTCGGACAAACTCTCAGTGTGCATCATTTTAAATGACACTGCTACTCCGAGAGAACAGAACATTACCATTCACATATGATTTGTAGTATAATCACTCTGTCTGACGTGGACTTTGAATTACAAATAAGCACTATTCAAAAATGTAATGTCTACAATAAGTTAAGGTGTGGTAGTTGCTATTTGATGAGTCCAGTTTATTACGTACATTGTCAATATTTCTGCATAAATCTGTTCACCCTTTTCATTGGTCCCAGAAAATGTTTCATGACCATTCAAAAGCTCTGCATATTGTATCAATTTTAGGCAGTAGCTCTTGCAAATCTGGAGCAAACACTTGAGTTGTCAATTGTTCTGAAGCGCTTTATACATGAATAATTTGTTATCAGTTGAATGAGAATGTCTGGTAAATGCAGCATCTTATTTAAATGCACCTGTAGTTCATTGAAACAGCATCTTTGTACTTGCTTTAACCTTCCTGTCAATTCATCTCTGCAAGTCATAGTGTTAATAAATTATTGCTATTTTCAACTACAGGTTTGTAGTTTGTATTTTTATTCAAGATTTGTATTTTAATTATTTTATCTTGCAAAAGAAAATTCTTGGATTGTGAACTGGTAGGTTTTATCCATCCCTAATTGGTCTCTAGAAGTTGATGGTGAGCCATCACTTTGATCTGTCCATATGGAGTACGTACACTCACAGTGCTGTTAGGAATGGAGTTACTTTGAAAGAATGGTGATATAGTTGCACTGATGTACGGCTTGGAGGAGAACTGTGGGCACTGGTGGTCCTATGCACCTTTTGCCCTTATCTCTTCAGGTGGTAGAGGTTTTGGGTTTGGAAATTGATGCCAAAGGAACTTAAGTGAGTGCTTCCCGTTGGTTTAGTTGATACTGCTGCCACTGGTTTTGGAAAGAATGGATTATTAAAATGGTAGAAAAAGTTGCAGCCAAGTGGGCTATTTTGTCTTGGATGGTGTCAAATGTCTTGAGGGCTACAGGAGCTACACACAATATCCTTCAATTGTCTGATTGTATCATACTCCTGACTTGTACCTTGTAGGTGGAGTTGGAAGGTCTGGAAGTGACTCACTTGCCACAAAATTCCCAGCCTCTGAGCTGCACTTGTAATAATAATATGTTCCGGTTGTTCCAGTTACATTTGTGGTCAATGATAACCCTTGGGATGTTGATGGTGAGAGATTAAGCATGGGAATACTGTTTATTGTCAAAAAGAGATGGTTAGATACTCTCTTGTTAATGATTTCCTGGGTCTTCTGTGGCAGAGATATTACTTGCCATTTATCCATCCAAGTCTGAATTATTCCCAGATCTTGATTTGAAGATGCTGGTGTTGGACTGGGGTGTACAAAGTTAAAAATCACACAACGCCAGGTTATAGTCCAACAGGTTTAATTGGAAGCACACGAGCTTTCGGAGAGCCACTCCATCATCAACCACCTGATGAAGGAGCGTCGCTCCGAAAGCTCGTGTGCTTCCAATTAAACCTGTTGGACTATAACCTGGCGTTGTGTGATTTTTAACATTGTACATCATTGATCTTGTTTCATATGGATATGACTGCTCTAATTTCTGACGAGTACTGTACACGGTGCAATCATTAACAATCAAAAGTATTACTATCACTGCCTTTCTCTAGCAGAACTACAACCAAAAAATAGCCATGACAGAATCAGCTGGGAGGGAAGTCCATGTTCTATTTTACTGAAGTCTGTCACTGTCAGGAAACAATAGAAAAAGTGGGAGAATTCAGCTGCTGTTAAAAGGTTCCTATTTTAATTGCTATTTTCAATTATTGATTCAGACAGGGAGGTAAGCCTTGAGGGGCTCTTGATTTTAGTTGGAAGTAGCCAGATTTGATCCATTTCAGGTGTTGTTTGACCAGAGTGGTACACCTGTCATACTGTAATGCACTTTTGCTCAGGTAAGCTGTTGGGACAGGAAGCAGGAGGATCTCTTTGATTATGAGATTTTTGATTGGAGTTGTTAACCTGGACTAATCAGGGAGCCCTGGCTGACTGATGTAAACATGGGATTTATAGGAATTGGCATACAAGGTAGTGGTTAATGTCCAACTTGTGACCACTGCCACCTAACACGTAAAAACAGCAGTCCCGGACCTGACATTATGCACCAGTTAACGGATGCTCAACTTTGCGGTGGAATCCCGTCTGTACGTACCCCTGCCCAGACAGAATTTCACATTGGCCCCAAGATCCCATACCCCGAGGTGCATGTGTCCCACAACCTGAGCCACCTCCACAATATAGATAGTATGGATTTTAGAAATGCTAAATGGCAGTTCCTGTATAGACTGCACACCATCCACATCTTCTCCTTCGTCTGCTGCCCATTTACCACCTGGCAGTGGAGATCCCCAGTGGAGGGCTCTCTACAAGGGAGTCCTCCCCCTTGTCAATTGGGGATCTGGGATGGAGGGCATTGCATGCAGTAGTCCTGTGCAATCACAGATTGCAGTGGTTCTCGGACTCCCAGTCCAACTATTTGTTTTGCGGCACTGTGGAGTCTATGGACCATGTGTGTGTGGGTGTTTGCATTCTCTTTTTAGTTATCTAAAGGACTTTCTCTTCTGCTTTTGGTTGTACTTCAGTCCTGATCTTTGGGCACCTAGTGTAGAGGAGTGTGGGCAAGTCGGAGGATCTCCTCATTGGTCTGCTCCTGGGCCTGGCCAAGCTAGCCATTAACAGATCCAAGCAGCGGGCCATGGAAAGGATTGTTTCTACTGACCGCCTGCCCCCCTTCTGCAGTTACGTTCGAGCTCAGGTGTCCTTGGAGAGGGAACACGTGGTATCCAACAACATTCTGGATGTCTTTTGGGAGAGATGGGCACCACAGGGGCTGGAGTGTTTTATTTCCCCCGCCAATGCTGTTTTGATTTAGTCCTTACTCTCCCCTTCACTTTGTTTCACATGAGCATTGCCTCTGCCAGGCCTCTGCTTGTCATTGGTTCCCCGGCCACCTGGGTGCTATTCCTGGTGGTGGAATCTTAATAAAGTTATTTATACCACCAGTGTTTTTCACTATGTCCTGCATACTACATGACTTCTGGGGAAAATAAACACTACTGTTTGGCAGTAGCGTGTGTGTGGGGTGTGGGGTGGGGGTTTGGTGGGGTAGAATATAAGCAGGGGATTCAGAATCTCCTGAGAGAAAAAGATATAAACGTGCGAAAAAGAATCTCCTCAGATCAGGGACTGACTCTGAGCTAGCTGGCCACGACCAATGTACTGTTCAGATGTAAATAAAGGGTGACTTGATGATGGAATACATGCCTCTGTGCAGTTATTCCATAAGCTCAGGGAGGATGGTAACCTGCTATAGAGCAGAAGGGTATTCACTTGATCTTGAACTTACATCCTGCTTAAATTTTCTATATTTGTATGAATCGGAATAGTTCCCACTGCAATAGCTGGCTTGTGGCAGCCAAGTGTTCATAGCAACGTGGCTTTTGATGCTTTGATGTCAGCTCCTTCTGTCATTGTGGAACAAAATATGGCAAGCATTGATTGGATTGCTGACTCATCAAAACAGAATGGTTGGGGTTAGGTCATCGCAAATTTTGCTTTATGATGATGAAGGCTGATTTCTGCCAGGTGGATTACATGCAGAGTCTATGGTTGGACATGCCAAAGCTTGGCTGATCTGAGGCTCAGTCCACATTGGGCATATATCCTCACTGTTGGTGTGTCATGAACGTTGATGGCTTAACATTCCAATGCAGAGTGCCATAACCTTCAGCAGGAGCTTTTGCAACTTGCTGGGTTTGGGGAAAGGTTTTGAGCATGACATAGAAAAAAAACAATAACCTGGCATGAAATGTTTTATGGATGAACCAGGGATGTGTTTGGGTATTTTCCTTGGGGGGATTATAATCATACGTTCATACCATCATGTCTGCTATTTCAGTGTAAAGTCACAATAACTGCAGAATGTGAATGAGCTACTGATTATCCGTCTGCACCATTATAAATGCTTCCCCATAGAAATTGTTCCTTTTGTATGCATTTCGTAGTCACTAAATAACTGAGACATATTATTTCAGGTACTGCCTAGAATTCTAAGGTCAAATTGTGAAGTGAAAATATAATCTATGTACAAAGTGAACAAAATACAATGTGCTGTGATCAGTGCTGCTCATGGTCAAATACAATACATAAAAATTAGACATTCTAAATTTTGTGTATTCACATTCACAGTCAAATTCCTTGTATCGCCTTAACAACAATACGTGATCTAGTGAATTGTTGGGCATTTGGGACGCTGTGAATGTATAATCATGTATTCAACTGAGCCGGTTTTGTCCTTCTCATTAAAGTTGTAAGATAAATAGATGAGGAAAGCCATGAAGCTCATGCAGCCGAGGGAAAAGTGAAACAGCTGACATCATAGCGTTCAACTGCTTCTTGATTCATCCTTGAGGTATTCACCTTGACAACCCCACTATCCATCTGTTCTAATGTGACTCCTCTTTGCCTGGATTTCTTCCTGAGATAAGTCTAAAATTTGTCTTTTGTCAGTTTGAAAACCCTCACTTTGTTTTCACGGTTAGCTTGTGGTGCACCATGCTTATCTTTTCCATCAAAGTTAGCATTTTTTTCTAAGATGTCCATACAAAAGACACTTGAAGATGGAAATGCCAATTGTTTTCCAACCTCAATTCACAGCTCAATCCTCAAATGATGGGAACCATCCTCTTCTCTGCACTATTTCTGTCTATTGAATGTTAACTTCAGTGAGTAGACAGGAATCTGTGTGTGTGACAGGTTAAAGATAATGCTTAAATCTTGATGTGGCAGAAAGTGGCTGACTTCTGGATTTGACTGCACGGCAGAGGCCTTCCCACTCATTCCTGATCCTATCTCCATAATATAAGGATGGGCAGGGCACACATCAGCCACCTGTTTTTCGGTCTATTGAAGCCTTTGCATTATTACTTACTTAAGGCCCTATTTTCACTCCTCTGACATATTATACTGTAGTACAGGTATAAGACAGGCAAGAGTGGGAAGGCTGTTTCTCATTCAAGTTGGTGAAAAGGCAGGAAGACTTATAGTTTAAGATGTTTGCAGACCAGAAGGAGGCCATTTGGCCCATTGTACCCATACCAGTCAACACAGAGCCAACTACACTAATTCCATTTTCCAGCTTTGGCCCATCCCTGGAGACTTTGCAATGCAAACGTATATTTAAGTACTGTTTAAATGTTCTAAGAGTTGCAGACTCAATCATCCTGTCAGGCAACGCCTTCTGGACTCCTACAGGCCTCTGACTGAAATAAAATGTTCTCTTAGTCTTCTACCTGTTACTTTTAAAACTATGCCCCCTGGTTATTGATCTCTCTAATGGAACAAGTGACTGCCTATCCACTCTATTAACGTTCTTCAAGACAGTATACACTTCTCTCAATTGTCACTGCTCCAAGGAAAGCAATATCATCCTGTTTTGTCATAGTTCAGATCCTCCAGCTCAGGCATAACTGGGTGAAATATTTTCTGCAGCTTCACTAATGCAATCACATTGTTCCTGTGGTGTGGTGACCAGAGCTGCACGCAGTACTCCAGTTGTGGCCTAACCAGCATTTCATACAGTTTCAGCATAATTTTCTTCCACTTGCCATCTGTGTCCTGACTAATACAGACAAGCATCTTGAGTGTCTTGTAAACCAGCTTACAGACCTACCCAGCTGCCTCCACACCAAGGTGATATAAAGATGTAGGAGCAGAGTTAAGCCATTTGGCCCATTTAAAACTTGATTGAGTTTTTTTGAGGAAGTTACAAAAATGATTGATGCTGGCAGTGCGGAAGACGTTGGTTATTTGGATTTTAGTAAAGGCTTTGACAAGGTTCCACATGATAACCGAATGAGTATAGTTAAGTCACATGGGGTTCAGGGTGAGCTTGCCAATTGGATACATAATTGCCTTAATAGCAGGAGACAGTGAATAATGGCAGAGGGTTGCTTATCAGCCTGTGACCAGAGGTGTACCATAGGGATTAGTTCTTGGTCCTGTTTTGTTTGTCATTTATATAAATGATTTAAATGAGATTATCGAAGGCATGGTTAGTAAGTTTGTGGATGACACCAAAATTGGTGCCATAGTGAACAATGAAGAAAGTTTTCCAAGATTACAAGGGATCGTGATCAAATGGGTCAATGGGCTGAAAAACGACAGATAGAGTTCAATCTGGATAAATGAGAGGTATTGCGTTTTGGTACAACAAACAAGGGTAGGGCTTATTTGGCTGGAACGTTTTTCATTGGAGTGTAGGAAGTTGAAAAGCGACCTGATGGAGGTTTTAAAAAATGATGACAGGTATAGATAGAGTTAATAGTAGTTGTCTTTTCTCTACGATGGGGAATTTCAAGAATAGGGGGCACATTTTTAAAGTGAGAGGAGAGATTTAAAAAATATGTGAGAGGCAATTTTTTTGCAAAGGTGGTGGCTCACATATGGAATGAACCTCCTGAGGTAGTGGTAGATGTGGGTACAATTGCAATATTAAAAAGACATTTGGATAGACACATGAATAGGAAAGGTTTGGAGCGATATGGGGCCAGGAGGAGGCAGGTGGGACTATTTTAGTTTGGGATTATGTTTGGCATGGACAGGTTGGATTGAAGGGTCTATTTCCATGCTGTATAACTCTAAGAGTCTGCTCTAGCATTTCATCATGGTTGATTTTCCTTTACTATCCAAGGTCCAACCATTTATAGTGTATCCCCTTGCTTTGTTAGACTTGCACAAGTGAATCGTCTCATACTTTGCTGGATTGAATTCCATTTGCCACTGTTCTGTCCAGTTGGTATCCTCCTGCAGGTTACAGCTATCCTCTTCACTATTTACCACCCGACCAATTTCCAAGTCAGCCGCAAATTTCCCGATCTTACCCTTTGCATTTAAGTACAGATCTTCAATGAACACCATAAACAGCAAGGCCCCAGCACACACTGGAAACACTATTACAGTCACAAAAACATCTCTCTATCATTACATTCTGCTTCTTGTCTCTCAGTCAATTTTGGATCCATTGTGCTACTTCGCCTTGGATGCCATGGGCTCTTAATTTCTTGATCAGTTTGCCATGACAGATCTTAACAAAGATATTGCCACAAGAGACCACATCAAATGCATTGCCCTCATCAACACTCCTAGGTTAAAGTGAGGACTGCAGATGCTGGAGATTAGAGTCGAGAGTGTGGAAAAGCACAGCAGATCAAGCAGCATCCGAGGAGCAGGTGAGTCGACGTTTTGGGCACAAGATTCCTGATGAATGGCTTTTGCCCAAAATGTTAATTTTCCTGCTCCTTGGATGCTGCCTGACCAGCTGTGCTTTCCCAGCACCACACTCTCGACTCATCAACACTCCTGGCTACCTCTTCCCAAAATTCAGTAAAATTTGTTCAACTCAATCTTCCCTGTACAAATCGTGCTGATTATCTTTCATTTTAACCACGTTTCTCCAAGTTCAGATATATTCTATCCCTCAAATTTATAATAACTTCCCAAAGACTGTAGACTGTCTGGCCTGTAGATTCCTTGTCTATCATATTCTTAAGAAATAGGATAAGCTTTGCAGTCTTGTTCAATTTCACCTGTGATCGGAGAGGATTTGTAAATTACTTCAGGGAGCCCTGATATCTCCTCCCTTACCTTGGATACATTTCATGCAGGCATGCAGATTAATCCACTTCTCTCTCTATGTTAATTGCTTCTAACATTTCAGTTGTTGACCCTGACATTTATACCTATGTTGTCTATTCCATTGTGAAAACACATGCAAAGTGCCATATCTTCTGGGTCCGTATAAAGATTAATTCTATGGTCCCCAATGGACCTTATGCTTTTTTTTAGTTATTCTCTTGCTTTTTATATATTTTTGAAAATCCAATCGGTTTTCATTTATCCTACCTCCAAATGTATTCTCAAACATTCTCTTTGATTTCCAGGCTTTTTTTTATGTTCTCCTCTGCATTTTTTATACTTCTCCAGGGACACTGCTGCACGAACCATGATATCTGCAATAAGTTTCTCTTTTTCTTATTCCAAACCTTTATGTCCCTTGATATCAGGGTTCTCTAGTCTTGGTCTCACCCTTTGTCTTTACAGGAGCCTGTTTGCCCTGCACTCATGCTATTTCTCCCTTGAATATCTCCCACTGCTCTGCCGCAGTTTCATCTGCAAGTAACTGCTTCCAGTCCACTTGAAATTAATTGTGTCTCATCTTGGTAAAGTGAGCCTTTCCAAAGTATTCAAACTTTACTTATGGCCCATTCTTACCCTTTTCCATAAATCTAACTGAGTTATGGTCACTATCTCTAACATGCTCCCCTATTGATTTGCCTTCCATCAGCCCAGCCATACTGCTTCCTCTGCTATGCACTTGCTAAAGAAAGGTTCTCCTAGATACAATTTAAGAATGTTGTTGCCTTCCTACTTGCACAATGAAACTATTCCAGTTAATATTTGGGTATTAACATCCTAATTTCACTGTCTGCCTGGTGTTTGGATGATTCCAACATTGTTCCACAACATTTTACCGCCCCCTGCATGACCAGGCTTACCACCATCGGGTTGATAAATTTACACCCTTTCTCTAACTTCTCCTCGACCTCCTGCTGCTCTTGTTGCTTCATCGGAGGTAAATGGCCATCCTCTTGCTTTGACTCCTGAGATGATCCTGGCCAACATCTTTGGATCTTGGAGCCTGTGAGGATACACTGCAAATGACTGCCTGACTTATGCCTATGTGTGGAAAACATGGCCATTGGGACAGGTGGATGGCTAACAAGGTACTGACTAAGAGGTGTGGTGTGAGTCAAGCGGGGATGGGGGTGAGAGCGCTTTGAGTAAAGTTCCCACTTTTATGTGCCACTTACTGACCCACTCTTCCCTTTGCCAAGATCCAGGGAGCACTTTGTTGTGAATTGATTGAAGCACAGTACCAACAAGGTGAGGCTTTCTCACATCCAATCGGTGTGCAGGACATTTATCAATGCCAGCACTCAAACAGTTATAAAGTCATACAGCATGGAAACAGACCCTTCCATCCCATGTGTCCATGCCAACCAAGTATTTTAAACTGAGCTAGTCCCATTTGCCTGTGTTTGGCCCATGTACCTGACCTTTCCTATTCATGTACCTGTCCAAATATCTTTTAAATCTTGTAGTTGCACCTGCCTCAACCACTTCCTCTGGTAGCTCATTCCACACATCCATCACCGTCTGTGTGAAAAGGTTTCACCTCAGGTCCCTTTTAAATCTGTCCCCTCTCACCTTAAATTGATGTCCTCTAGTCCTGGGGAAGACACCTTGACTATTCACCTCATGACTTTATAAACATCTATAAGATCACCCCTCAGTCTTCAATGCTTCCCTCGGACACCTGCTGTGCATGATGCTCCAAAAGGGTGAACACTTTCCTTTGGAGATTGTCAGCAGTATAAAATCTTAAGAGATCATGAATCTTGTGTTGGAGGTGAACTCCTCCAATTTTGTGGACAGCCTTTGGCAAAGCTCAGAGAATCAAATGCATTTTCTGCTATTGCTCTGGGATACTTACTTTACCTGAGGTACAGCATCTGTGTCTCACTGAGTAGAGGTATCGAGCATGTGAGAAAATTGTTCACAGGCTTGGGTATTTTGCATTGAAGATCATATTTTCATTCTTCTGATTAACCATGACTACAAAATGGATAGAATCTGGTGGCTGAGCATCAGTTGTAAGTGGAGATTTGGTTGGACAAAGAATCCAGCTGGGACCAACAAACATCTCACCAGCAAGAACTTAGATCAAGGCGTTAGAGTTTTAGGCAGTTCTTGCACGGGCTCAGAAAGAGGGTGAAGCTTTGGAGGCCTTTAGTTTAAGAATCAATCACTCCTCAGGGATGAAGGGCTTATGCCCAAAACGTCAATTCTTCTGCTTCTCGGATGCTGCCTGACCTGCTGTGCTTTTCCTGCACCACACTCTCGACTCCCCAGGGATTGATTGATTCTGTTGTTGGTCTGTTTAAAACAAGTGTAACAGATTATAAACTTTAAAACAAAGATTATAGTAATGGAATTGATTTCAGTGCATGATATCTTCAATCTCCCAGTCAGACTGACTGGTATGCAGAGTCCATAAGACCATAAGACCATAAGACATAGGAGTGGAAGTAAGGCCATTCGGCCCATCGAGTCCACTCCGCCATTCAATCATGGCTGATGTGCATTTCAGCTCCACTTACCAGCATTCTCCCCG
>NC_057729.1:37805459-37905151 GCF_004010195.1 Chiloscyllium plagiosum | reverse complement strand
TTTAGAAAGTAGTCTATGTTTTTATTCTTTTTGCCAAAGTGCAAGTCCTCGCACTTGCTCACGTTATATTCCATCAGTCATTTCCTGGACCACTTTCCCAACCTGTCTGGATCCTTCTGTAGCCTCCCCACTTCCTCAGTACTACCTGCCTGTCCATCTAACTTCGTATCATCGGCAAACTTCGCTGGAATGCCCCCAGTCCCTTCATCCAGATCATTAATATATAACGTGAACAGCTGCGGCCCCAAACACTGAACCCTGCGGGACACCGCTCGTCACTGGCTGCCATTCTGATAAAGACGCTTTTATCCCAACTCTCTGCCTTCTGTTAGACAGCCAATCCTCAGTCCATCCCAGCAGCTCACCTCGAACACCATGGGCCCTCACCTTGCTCAGCAGCCTCCCGTGTGGCAGCTTATCAAAGGCCTTTTGAAAGTCTAGATAGACCACATCCGCTGGGTTTCCCTGGTCTAACCTACTTATCACCACTTCAAAGAATTCCAACAGGTTTGTCAGGCATGACCTCCCTTTACTAAATCCATGTTGACTTGTTCTAATCAGACTCTGCTTTTCCAAGAATTTAGAAACCTCATCCTTAATGATGGATTCTAGAATTTTACCAACAACCGAGGTTAAGCTGATTGGCCTATAATTTTCCATCTTTTGCCTTGATCCTTTCTTGAACAAGGTGGTTACAACAGCCTTGTGTATATGCTTCACCTGGAAAAGTCTCTTAAAGTTAAAGATACACATTCAGCTGAGTATCTCCAGTTCTTCTGCTCCATGAATTAAGGAAATATTTCCAATGATCTTAGACCTCCTCTTCGTCTTCCTTATCTGATGTTTTATTTCAAAGCCCTTCTGTTAAAACACAGTTAACATCCACTGTCATATCGGAGCAATGCTTTGAAGAAGAAAAACTTATGTTTATGAAGCACCTTTATATAGACCACAATTTGTCCTAAAGCACTTTACACCTAATAACATGTTTCTGAAGTGTGGCTATTCTTATAGGAAATGGAACCACCATTAGCACAGCACAAGCCACAATACAATACAGTAATGACCTTGTGATATTGACGAGAAATAAGTGCTGCATGGAATAATTCCATTGCTGTTCTTCAAAACTGTGCATTCGGTTCTTATGCATTCACTTGAGAGGGCAGACATTTGAAAGTTTGTTCTAAAAGGTCACACCTTTGAAAGTGTAGCATGCACTCTACTGCACTGTAGTGCTGGCCTTGAATTTTATAGTCAAGTGGGACTTGAATCCACATCTTATTAATTCAAATGCAAGAATGCTACCAAATAAGCCACTGCCAAGATTTCAAACAAATTGGAGATTCCTGATTGTTTCTGGCAGACATCTGAATCATCAAAATCTAGTCATTTCAAATGGCAGCCAGTGGAGATAGGGCAGTAAACGGCATCACCTTCCTGCCTCCCTTCATCCTTTCTTCTAGTGACACTAATACTGTTTATGTTATCTTACTTTGAGTTATTAGGTCTGACCCTGAATAATTGGCTTCATTGGTGTTTTAAATTCACTCTTTAGCATTAATGTTGGGATGAAATGCTTGGAAAACGTGACCATACCAATTTCATGTACTTATTTACAGAGCTGAAGTCTCGCATTGAGTGCTCATCAACACCTAGTCAGTGCTACCTCACTGCAGCCAATTGAATTTAATTACGAGTTTGCACATAATAGCACCCAGATTGCTTGCCCTTTGAGGTGAAGGGCACTGTTTGTCACTGGCCACTCGGAACAAAAAAAAAATTAAGAAATTCGTGGTGTCGACCAACACAATAAAAATAGAATAATCAGATGATTATCTTCCTGGTGGTGGAACTTGAAAAAAAAATAGCACCCAGGTCACATTGGCCCCAGAGTCCCGTACTTCCCGTGGGAGCCTGTGCCCCACAACCTGAGCCGCCTCCAGAATTTTAATTTTGTCCCTTTTAAGGACGTAAAAAGTCGGGCACTGTACCGACTGCTGCTGCACACCGTCCACCTCTTCTCCCTCATCCACTGTCCGGACACGCCTTGGCGTGCCCATTTGCCACCGGGTGGTGGGGATCCCCAGTGGAGGGCTCTTTACGCGGGGGTCCTCCCCCTTTCTCTCGGGGATCTGGGATGGAGGATGCTGCATGCGGCGGTCCCCTGCAACCGCAGGTTGCGGTGGTTCACAGACTCCCACCCCAACTGCTTGTTCTATGGCGCTGTGGAGTCCGTGGACCACGTGTATATTGGGTGTGGGCGTTTGCACTCCCTTTTTGATTTCCTTAAAAACCTCCTTCTCTGCTTTTGGTTGCACTTCAGTCCCACCCTCCTGATCTTCAGGCACCCGGTACGGAGGAGGGAGGGCAGGTCTGAAGACCTCCTCGTGGGTCTGCTCCTGGGCATGGCCAAACTGGCCATAAACAGGTCCAGGCAGCGGGCCGTGGAGGGGGTCGTTAGGGCCAACTGCCTGCCCCTCTTCCACGGTTACGTTAGAGCCCGGGTGTCCTTGGAGAAGGAGCACGCGGTCTCCACCAACACCTTGGAGTTGTTCAGGGAGAGTGGGCGCCGCAGGGAGTGGAGTGCATTATTTCCCGCTCCAACTCTATTTTGATTTAATCCCTGCCCTCCCTTCACTGTTTGATCACTCAGCATTGCCCTTTGATGTGAAGAGCACTGTTGTCACTGGCCACTCGGGTGTTTCCTTTCTTCTGGGTGGTGGAAATTGAATAAAGATTCATACACCTTGTGTCTCTCACTACACACACACCATGGGTGCTGGGGAAAAAATAAGCACTGCCGCAGTTAGGCAGTAGTGTGGGGGTTAAAAGAAAAGGGAGGAAAAAAAGCACCCCACTGCTCAAGTCTTTTAGAAGTATATTCACTTATTTTTCATTGCAATAATATCAGTATTTTGCATTAAAAATCGTTGGTTATCCTCTAACAAATTGTTGCATAGAATCAGGGAATGGTTACAGCACAGAAGGAGGCTGTAATACTGACAGGTCTGTGCTTATTGTCTGCAAGAGGAATTTAGCTAATTGCACTTCACTCCCCTTCCCTCTGGGCTCTCCTCCCTTCCAATATTTATCTCATCCTCTTTGGAAAGCACCAAATTGAATCTGCCTCCACCACGCCCTCAGGTAGCACATTCCAGATCATCTACTGGTTGCTGTACACAAAGTTTCTCCTAATGTCACCATTTGTTCTTCTGCCATTCACCTTAAGCTTCTTCTTCCAAACCTTTCCAGCAATGAGAACAGCATTTATCCACTCTGTCCAGACTCCGCATGATCTTGAAGACTGTTATCAAATTTCGTCCCAGCCATCCCCTCTGTAAGGAGGATAACAGCAGCTTCTCTCATCAATCAATGCAGCTGAAGTCTCTCATCCATGGAATTATTCTCATGAATCTTTTTGGCATCCTCTCTAACGTCTTCACATCCAACATCCTTTTTAACCTGCTGTATGTAGAATTGCATGCAATTCTCCAATTGAGGCTGATCAAAAATCTTTTGAAAGGTATGTAGATGGTAATTATGGATGTAAATTTTACCTTTAAAGCATGCGATTCTAGATACTGCAGGTTAAAAAGGCTGTTGGATGTGAAGACGTTCGAGAGGATAACAAAAATATTCATGAGAATAATTCCATGGATGAGAGACTTCAGCTGCATTGATTGATGTGAGAAGCTGGTGTTGACCTTCCTACAGAGGGAATGGCTGGGTGGAAGTTTGTTAACAGTCTTCAAAATCATGAGGAGTCTGGACAGAGTAGATAAATGCTGTTCTCATTGCTGGAAGGGTATGGAAGACAAGTTTAAGGTGAATGGCAGAAGAACTTATGGTGACATGAGGAGAAACGTTGTGTACAGCAACCAGTAGATAATCTGGAATGTGCTACCTGAGGGTGTTGTAGAGGCAGATTCAGTTTGGTGTGTTTGTTTGCATACGGGGACTACTGGACCCTAAGACATTGCAAAGTCAGTGATCTAGCCTGTGACCAGATTTATATACATGTTGATGATGTGAATGTTACTTCTGTTGCACAGCTTCTTGTGTTTCAAGAAGCTGATATTGACACTGAGAAGATTTTTGAACTTAAAGCAGAAATCACCAACTAAAAGCTTTCTCTTTTCTTAAGAAGGAAATGCCTCTGCTACCAATAGTTTAAAAACAAACATCAGAATAACAAGAAGCCCAAAGACAGTTGCAACATTCACTGCTACTGTTCATTCAAGACACCAAGTAAAAAATCTAAACAACTGTGGTCTCAGGTTAAAACCTTATGCCTCAAGAATCCTCTACAGACTTTAAACTGTATATTATTTTCATTTTCCTTTTTCATTGAATATATATTTTTAACTCTGTTTGTGTATGCTTAAAATTGTCTTCATTAGTTTTCCACACAAGAAAATCTTGTAATTGGCTTCCTACTGTTATAATAGAATGTGGCTAACTGCATTTTAACTGTGGAGAGCTATACCCTCATGCTAAAATATTAAATCCTTGTTGCAGGCCAAACAAGTAATTTGAAAAGATGGGAGCCAAGTCACTCCTCCTCGTCTGAATTTAACAACAATGAAGACTCAGGGTCTGGGATAGTACTGCATTAACAAAATAACTGTAGTGGAGGAAATAAGTTGTTCCTTTAAAAGTTATTTAAGGGGGATAACTGCAAAAAAAAACTTTTCTTGGGTCATATTGGATTTTGTCTCCATGTGCATTGACTGCTGTTTTGATTCTTTCAGCTTAGTTATCAGCACTTCAGTCTGTGTCTTAATTTTCCATAGCTGCTTTTAAAGTCTGGATCTACTCTTCCATACTGTATATCTCATCTTGTTTTCCAGATTGTATCATTATTAAAAATCGTCATTGCTGTTTCCAAGATTAACATCAAATAATTCATTAATATGATTTTTAATTCTGTTTTCACCAACTGTTGTGATTCATTAGCAATTCCATCTCCTCCTGTTCAATGTGTTTTCAATAATAATTCATAGAGACTTGGTGCTTGAAGTTCATTAGGTTTTAATTGAAGGATTATCTTGATTGAATTTATTTCTGTAGCTTTATCATTTGGATGCTTCAAGGCCTTATTCGTGTTTTACTTCCTGTGACCTATTCTCAAGTGGTGTCACAGGTTTTTTTTATTGGCAAACTGCTCTTTCAGACATGAAAGTTGGTTCTCCACATGAATCAGTTTCTCTTCAGCAGAGCTTAGGTCTGACGTTATCTTATGTTCATCCTGTACTGGTTTTTATTTTACTTCATTCTATCTACCTTTTCGAGCTTGGACTGGACTGCCATATTACTCGAGAAATAGTCCAGGATGCTTCTCCTGCAAAGTCTGTTTGTCATCTCAATTCCATTCTTGAAACTCTGAGAGGTGCTGAGAATTTCAAATCAGCCAAATGTTTATCCAGTATATCTACCACCTCAATAGGCAAACGAAGAACAATTCCCTCAACATCATAGTCATAGAGTCACAGAGATGTACAGCATGGAAACAGACCTTTTGGTCCAACCCATCCATGCCGACCAGATATTCCAACCCAATCTAGTCCCACCTGCCAGCACCCGGCCCATATCCCTCCAAACCCTTCCTATTCATATACCCATCCAAATGCCTCTTAAATGTTGCAATTGTACCAGCCTCCACCACTTCCTCTGGCAGCTCATTTCAAACACGTACCACCCTCTATGTGAAAACATTGCCTTGTAGGTCTCTTTTATATCTTTCCCCTCTCACCCTAAACCTATGCCCTCTAGTTCTGGACTCCCCGACCCCAGGGAAAAGACTTTGCTTAATTACCCTATACATGCCTCTCATTTTGTAAACCTCTATAAGGTCATCCCTCAGCCTCTGATGCTCTAGGGAGAACAGCACCAGCCTGTTCAGCCTCTCCCTATCGGCTCAAATCCTCCAACCCTGGCAACATCCTTGTAACTCTTTTCTGAATCCTTTCAAGTTTCACAACATCTTTCCAATGGGAAGGAGACCAGAATTGCATGCAATATTCCAACAGTGACCTAACCAACATCCTGCACCCCAGTTCCATCTATTAATAGATTAGCTTTATGTAAACGAATATGTTCATAAACTCCACAAATAACCTTTTTTATTGCTTCCTTTGTTAATAAAGCAAGAAAAGTCATGACAATTGCCTGAGCCATTTTGATAATGAATATGTAGTTGAACTTACCATGAAAATTCTGTCAGCCCTAGTCCCAACCCTTGAATTTCTGAATGGATTTAAAATTCTGCACAATCACTCAAATTGTTCTGATCCTGGACCAGACCACCAAATTTAAGCTATGATCTGGAAAAGGACCATTAACTTTGTTTTTGAAATAGCGAAAGTGTAAGATCCCAGTTACTTAGCAAGAAAATAAACTCAAGATTGCAGAATTTTGAACAAAGCACAATAAACTATACCTATTGTAGATTTTAGACAGAGTTAGAGAATGGAACAATTTATCTTCTAATATCCAGGATTAAGATGAAGTAATATAGGTAATGGACAAACTGTGGTCAAACACCCCACAGAGCATTTAAAGTAGCAAATTCATTCCAGACCAATTCCATGGATTTCTTAGCAAATCCCCAGATGTTAGTGATGCTGGATCACCACATTTCGTTAAAATTTCCAAGACATTTTAGTTCCTTTGCTCCTGAAAACTTAGTTTTTTGAGCTCCCTTAAAATGGACTGCCTGAATGTGTGATCATGTCTGGTACTTCACTCACCTTTCCTGGAAAGCAACCCCACACCCACTAACACCACCAGCTCTGGATTCTACAAGGTGTACTGCAACACCTAATGACAAGTACAACTCCAGCCTTTTCATAGACAGGTAACTTAAATAATCTGGCATTGCCCTGTGTTTCTCCACGTTCTAATATTTCTCAGCCACACAAAGCAAACACTACTTGCAGGTTTCCTACACCCTTGTTGTCAGCCATTTTGAACTATTAATAGTACATGTCTTCAACTTCCAACACTTTGCGGCATTATCTGACTTCCAGGATTTCTCCTGAGTCCTAACTGTTTAGAGCTTGCTGCAGTAGCACCTTTTCATGATGGGGTTTCTTCTCTCTGTTGCTAAGTAACTTACTACCAATAGCCCAGAAGTAACCATCATCACCTCTGACTTTCTTCATGTAACTGCCTAAAATTGACTTTGATAATCCTTAAACTGTTCTGAGTTATTAAATGTCTTGCAAAAAGCATTGTCCCTACTTCCTGACAGGATTGAATTTAGCAGCCCAACAATGTAGCAACTCATTGGAATTTTCTGTTCCTTGAATGTTACAATTCACACATTTATGGCTCCAACAAAGATCAAGTAGGTACAATAACACCAAGACAATGAATCACACTAAAAAGGCGAGGGCACTGGACTCCATAGGAGACGTCATTGGGCATGCCCATGGAGAGGACTAATTTTCAGGGTTAAGTGGGAAAAGCTATCTTAGGTTTGGAATCGAACGAAATATTCTTATGGCAGGATGGACCGTATGTCTTCTTTCTGCACTGGAAAATTCTGTTATATTGTCAAGTAGACTGTGGCCCATTCTTAGGAACTCACTGACCACTGAATGCTCAGTCAGTGATGCTGAACACCTCCTTGATTTTGGTCCTTGTCCATAGCCTGGAGGTTCACTCACTGTTAATGGTGACACCACCTTTAAACAACATGATCATTAGTTTTAATGGAAATAAAACTGCATGCCCAATAAAAGGTAACACTAATTTTAATAATTGTTTTTTTTGTGTGACAACTAAACCGCTGCCTGTACAGTATCTCAATTCTAATGTATCACCTTTCAAAATGAATATTTTGAGTGACTCTTAGAAGATATCATAATTAAATACATTTTGCATTTAATGCTTCATTTTGTTTTCAGTGGGATTGATATCTACATTTTCTTTTAAACTCATGATGTTGAATTCCATGATTTCCCTCTTGGCTTTCAGCTCTTTGGCATTAACTAGGAGCACAGACTGCAAATTGGTTGCAGAAACAAACAAGCCATATGCTTTCCAACTTTGATCTTTGCCTTCAAATAAAAAACTTGGAAATAATTTATTTGAAAAAAGTTTCAGTGGAACAACTGTATAGTGGTGATTCTAAATTCTGGCATGACCATAAAGTTCGTGGTGAGAAGTTGTTCGTGCGTGCCCTGTAATTTGCTTCTTTCACAAGGCAAGAATCCATAATTTTCTGCTATATAATGACTGCAAGTGTCCATCACATTTTGGAAATCCCAGATTCTTGAATTACTCTGTACCTTGAAACAAGGCAAAAACCAGAATTGAAAATTACTGGCATTATGAACAAAGAAATCTAACCATTGTCCCTTTGCAATATTCACTCAACTTAGGTGGCAAGATGTACTGCTGCATGACAGTATGATATTTAAATACCTATATGTGCCAATGTACAATATTCTGAATATAACTTCCAAGCAGCTGACACATTGGACAGGGTATGTTATTGCTGAACTGATTTTCATCAAAACTGCTTATCCTATTATAATTGCATTCGATGTGTGAACTAGAATATTTATTTGAAGTACCGTTTATTTGTTCATTCAGATGCAGCGACATCTCTGACAGTGTTCAGTAATCAATATTTATTAATTTGGCATCCCTTGCTCTTTTTATAGACGTTAAAGTAGTAAGAACAAAACACTCCTTCAATGACTTCCAGTTCATCTTTAAATATGACAGATTCTCCAGCAAAGTTTGGAGGGATGAATAATGAGAGGATATAGTTTTATGGATATGTTTGTGTCAGAAATTCAGCAACATACCAAGTGTTTACAATATCCCTTTAATTTAAGTGCAATTTTCATGATATGGCAAGAAAAGTGTGTGTTTGAGTTCAAACAGTGACAGTATTTAACAATAAGAATGCACTCCATCTTTTCTTTATTAATTTGCTTTTCCATTTATTTAATAAGGTCAGTACAATTTTCAGGCCTTGTTGACTGCTGATAAAGATTGGCACTAAAAAGGGAGAATGAACATGGAAAGAATGTGACAGAACTTTTTGCTTGGATTTTATAAGCACTGCCTTTATGTTTCTGTCCTATGAAAATACAACTTATTAGCAAAAATGCTCAAATATTTTGTTTGCTAATGTTCAGTAATTCAGAACCTGTTAATGTTGATTACCATTCCTTTCTATTGTGTGTAATAAATTCTTCAATAGCCACTGGTAATACTGACCTGAGTCAAAGTTAGTACATCCGTGGGAACATTAAACATACTAGTGAGCATTATAAGCACATTATATGCTGCCCATCATCATAGCAGGAGACCTATGAGAACTCCATATAAAAATCTCACAATTAACTGCACAAACTCCGAGCTGTATGCACAGACCAAGCACAACTACTTTGATATAAAACTTTGTGCATTGTTGGACTGCTCTCACATAGAACTGGTACTGAACTTGGCATCTTGCATATCATGAATAGCTAGAAAATGTCTGCCTTCCCTGTGAAAGTTAAGGCAATATTTTTAACCCTTGGTATTGGATTTGGTCCGTTCTGTAACAACATCACCCACATACTGTACACCACACAGCAGCTGAGGGCTGTCAGAGTCACAGAGACGTATAGCACGGAAACAGACCCTTCGGTCCAACCCGTCCATGCCGACCAGATATCCCAACCCAATCTAGTCCCACCTGCCAGCACCCGGCCCATATCCCTCCAAACCCTTCCTATTCATATAACCATCCAAATGCCTCTTAAATGTTGCAATTGTACCAGCCTCCACCACTTCCTGGGGTTTTGAACATTTCAGGCCATTGAGCAGGACATAATAGTTATAAGCTGTGTGCAGTCTCCTGTGTTTTATGATGTTTTATTTTGAAGCTGTGCAGTGTTTGGTATACTATTTAGCTATCTTCCCACATCAATTGTGGCTCAGTTCAGCACAGTGCAACCTCTCGTGAAATAGGACTTGTTTTCATACTTCTCTTGGATACAGGGTATATCAGAAGATAAAAACAGGAACAATTTATTTAGCTCATTCAGTTGGTTCTACCATTTAAGATGATGAGTGATTTGCCATGTGTCTCTCTGTAATTTGTCTGATTCCCATAATATCTTTGGTAAGTGTACTTAACGACAGTTACAGACACAACTCAGAAACTGTTTGTTATGACTAAAAACAATGGATATCAAAAGGGATTTAACTTTGTGGATTTGCAGGTGCAATGTAACCACAGATTATGGATTATGCACGTTACTGAATGTTACCTGGTTACTGAGAATTTCCTTTAATTCTTTTATTTGCATTATTCAAGGGCTACTGATCCCTGCCACAATTGACGACTGCAAGAAAATCATAATGGACAGCCTCTGGGAGACAAGGGTGTCTAAGTTAGTTATTTAGACACACAAAAAAAGTGATAACCCGCAAATAGCAAATGAACAGCCAGATAACTTGTTTTTCATTTAGTTGGATGAAGGAGTTATGATGGCTAAAATTTCCTGATATTCTTTAAATATTGCAGTGAGATCACGTTGAAGTGGCTTCAGTTTGATTTCTTGGCTGAAAGACCAGACCTATGGTAATGCATTATTCCCTCAGAACTGCACCAAAATAAAATACCGATATCGGCTAAGGGATACAGTGGGATGAAAAAGGACTCTGGCAATCCCAACTCAGGAGCTTACTTTATATTCAGACCAGTGTTTTTTTTTCTCTGCGGGCTACCAATTCACCAGGGTCTGTATTGTGCTCCAGCTGAAAATCAATTTCACTCCTAAAATGTTATAACCAGTAGTGAATCCAAAGATGTTACTGATATGTATAAAAGGATAAACTTTGTAAAGCATTTTAAAGTTAGAAGTATTTCCAAACACAAATATTGTGAATTGTGAGGAGGACAGTGTAAAACTTTGAAAGGAGATTGACATGTCAGTGGAATGGGTAAATAGGCAGCAGATAAAGTTCAATGCGGAGAAGTGAAGTGATATGGTTGAGAGACAATATAATATAAAAGGTACTACTCTAACTTGTGTACAGAATTGGCATGATTTGGGTGTATTTATATATTAAAAGTGATAGAACAGAACCTGTATAAAACACTAATTAGACCTCAGCTGAAATATTGTGGTCCAGTACTGGATCAAAACTCTGGGAAGAATGTGATTGCAATGCAAAGAGTTCAGAAAAGGTTTACAGGAATGGTTCCACGAATGAGAAACTTAAGTTATGAAGATAATTTGGAGAAGTTGAGACTGTTTTCCTTGGAGTGGCAAAAACTAAAAGGAAATTTGATTGAAGTTTTTAAAATCATGAGAGATTTGGGCAAAGTAGACAAGGAGAAACTGTTTATGCAAGGAAGTCAATCAAGAATGAAAGGGAATAGATTTTAAATGAATTGCAAGACAAGTAAAAGTGATGTAAAAATAAGCTTTTTCTTGCAATTTAAGTCTGGCTTACACTGCCAGAGGAGTGGTGAAAGAAGGTTCAATCAAGGCTTTCAAGAGAGCATTAGATGATAATTTAAATGGTGATAATGTGCAGCATTATTGGGAAAGGGCTGGAGAATGACATTAATTCATGATAATTGTTCAGAAGCCGATGCAGATATGATGGGCTGAATGGCTTTCTTCTGCACAATATCAGTTCTGTGATTCTGATTCTGTGGGTCGCTTCTAGGGGTTAACAAAAGGTAATTTCAAATTCATCAAACGGGTTGTGGTCAATTTAAGCCTTATATACACTAGAAGTGAAATTCCCGATTAATGAAACAACATTTCAGCCATCACATCCACCAACCGCTTCAAGAGCTCACGCTAGATCCTAAATCAAGCAGGATAATTATGTTGGGAAAAGTTAAGGAAGAACAGTTAAGGAAGAAGTTAAGGAAGAAGTTAAGCACAGTAAGATGTACAGACAGCAAAGTCCCTCGATACATTTTCAGGTGATAATTGTAACATGTAATTCAATGCTTTGGACAACAGTTGCTTCAGAAAAGATGCTATAAATCATTTCCTTTGAAGATAAAGGGAATTATGAGTGAGGTTCATTAACTTGCACAGTTGAGCAATACTTGTAGTCAGAAATAAGTTCGAAGTCAAGCTTTGCCATGGCCAATTGGACCAATGAACAGAATCGTCTGTTACTTTGATATAATGTTAAATGTGAAGATTTGGGATAAGAGTTCATGCGATGTCTGTGTGTCAACACCGGAAATGTTTTACTCAATATTTTTCTGATTATTCTGACAGAGTTGAAATACGTTCAGAATGCATTTTTATTGTTCGCACATAGGAGAATTTTCAATCCTCAAATTGGCTTGTTTTACAAGTTCAGTCCTTACTACTGGCTCTTGGATCAAATAATTGACTATAAGTATAGTTGTATTTTATCCCCATTATGTGATGTGTGTTTTTATATGTAGTTGTAATTCTATTTAATTTGATAAATATTTTTTCACATTACTTTTTATTTATATGTCACTCTCTCAGATGACAAGTGCAATAGCATACAAAGTCACATCTTCATTCATTTACTTTGGAACCTTGATGTTTGAGTATTCATTAACCCTTTTATGCTTATCCAGTATTCAGTACGGAATGAGCACACATTTCTCCAGTTAAAGATTGCGAAGACTCAAACTGATTGTTTTCACACCCGTTCCAAATTCCATTCCCTACTGACTGAACCCTTCCTTCTCCCTGGCAATGATCAAGAATCAGCCAATCTGTTTGCAAACTTGGCGACACATTTCATCCTGAGATGAACTTCTAAAAGCAGATTTATGCCTTTGCTAAGACTTATTTTCACGTTCATAACATCTCTGAACTTCACCTTTGTCTCAGTTAATCAGGGTCAACATCAGGATGTTGCTAGAATTGGGGCTTTTTAGCTATGAAGAGAGGCAGGATCGGCTCACTGTGTCTTCCTTAGAGCTGAGAAGACTGAAGGGGGGACATGATTGACTTGTATAAGATTATGAGGGACTTAGACAGAGTGGATGGGAAGCAGCAGTTTCCCTTAATTGAAGAGTCTGTTAACAAGGGGCAAATTTTATGGTGAAGGACATTTAGAGGGATTTGAGGAAAGATTTTTAATCCAGAGGGTGGTGGGAATCTGCGAGGTCAGTAGAGGTGGAGAAACTCACAACCTTTAAAATGCTTGTGGATCAGCACCTGAAGTGTAATATTGGTCAAGGTTAAGAGCCATATGTTGGAAAGTCTGTTTCCTGTAGTTAGGTCTATGCTGCCTCGATGGGCTGAAGGGCATCTTCTATGCTGTATGATTCCTTGACTTCATAACTCATTATCTGATCTCATTCATACCTTTGTCAGCTTAGGATTTGACTATTCCAATACACTCCTCGCTGGTCTCCCACACTCTAAAGTCCACAAACATAAGTTATCCAATACACTGCTTCCCAAGACTTAATTTGCTGCAATGCCTGTTCCCCTGCAATTGCTGTACACACTAATTTTTCATTTGTTCCCAGTCATGATTCTGATTTTAAAGTACTCATCCTTGTTTCAAATTCTATTGTTTTCTTATTCACTCATGGGACGTGGCGTCGTTTGCTGGCTGGTATTTATTGCCCATCCCTAGTTGCCCTCCAGGTGGTGGTGAGCCAACTTCTTTAACCATTGCAGTCCATGTGCTGAAGGGTGACCCACAATTCCCTTAGCGAGGGAATTCCAGGATTTTGACACAACGCCACTGTAAGAACTGCAATATTTCCAAGTCAGGATGGTGAGTAGCTTGGAGGGAACTTGCAGGTGATGAAGGCTGTTGCCCTTGTCCTCCTAGATGGAAGTGGTCGTGGATTTGAAAGGTGCTGTCTGAGGATGTTTGGTGAATTTCTGTGATGCATCTTGTGGATGATACACTCTGCTGCTACTGAGTGATGGTGCTGGAAGGAGTGGGTGCTTGTCTTGCTCTTCAATATCTTCTTCTTGATTCCCATGACAATGTAAGATATCTTCACTCTTCTAAATCTGGCCTCTTGTGCCTCCCCTGTTTTGAATGCTGCACAGCTGGCAGCTGTGTTTTCTGTTGCGGTGCCTTCAAACTCCACACAGTCAGTTGCCTGAGGCAGGGATTAAACCCGGGTCTCTGGCGCTGTGAGGCAGCAGTGCTTACCACTGTGCCACCGTGCTAGCCCATATACCATGATATCATATTTTGTTTTATAATGTTCATGTGAAGAACCGTGAACCTGTTCATGAATTTAATGGTACTATATAAATATAAGTCATTGTTTTACTTAATTTTGCCTTGGACAATTCTGTATTCCTCATATGCTAACATTTTATCCTCTTTTTGTGGCTTATAGCTTTTGATTTGTTTTGTCTAACAGAAGAAGTTGCTTTAACACATATTATTTTGGTGAATCTGATTAGATTAGATTAGATTACTTGGTGTGGAAACAGGCCCTTCGGCCCAACTAGTCCACACCGACCCGCCGAAGCGCAACCCACCCAGACCCATTCCCCTACATTTACCCCTGCACCTAACACTACGGGCAGTTTAGCATGGCCAATTCACCTAACCTGCACATTTTTGAACTGTGGGAGGAAACCGGAGAACCCGGAGGAAACACACGCAGACACGGGGAGAACGTGCAAACTCCACACAGTCAGTCGCATGAGGAGGGAATTGAACCTGGGTCTCTGGTGCTGTGAGGCAGCAGTGCTAACCACTGTGCCACCGTGCCACCCACTCTGGTTTTTAAACATTATTTATATTCATGATCAGGCGTAGTCATGATCAGCTGTTGCCATCAGGTGCTGGCAAACGGACATTCAGTGTAAGTTCCTTGAGAGCATCAAAGATTTAATGATGCTTTGAGATGGAATTCAGCATTGACCCTACTAAGTGGAAATAGCTGTAAACTGGTACCTCAGTAGTGATTCCTTCAGGGTTGCCAGGGCGGAAAGCTTACAAGTCACAGTTGTGGGAAAGCTAACACGTACTGAAGTGGAAGTATAATATAGATCTTCTTGTCTAGGTTCTCAAAAATATCACAGAATATCCAGATGAAGTTTTGAAGGCAGGATGAATGTTTAATATAAGAATCCCAAACAGATTTTTAAAACAGCTGCTATAATCAATCTTGCATTTCTATGTTCTGGCTATCGACAACAAAATACACCACTCCCAATAATAAACGCATGAAATTCTAACACTGATTATAATAGAGGCTCATTTGGTAAGGGTTTATGTAGATCACTGGATCTGATTAAACTGCTCCACTGTCACAATTTAGTTAAGTTCAACAGAGTTCAAAAACTCCTGTGACTTCTATTGACCCTGAATGGTCAGCTATCAGTTGGATAAACAGAAGAGAATTGGGTGAAACTGGTCTCCTTGGATCATATACATCATGTATGAGTCCTCTATGTTTGTAATTCTTTTCAAGTTGTCCAGTTACCATCTCTGACCACAATTACCTCCTACCCAAGCTTGACCACTATCAGAACACTACGAATCAGATGCAAAAGGATCATCAGATGTTAAATTGAGAATTAAATCAAGGTAGCTTCCTTTGTTTTAACTTGTACTGAAATTGTAGCTTTCATGCTAGAGTTTCTGATTTTGTTCAAAAGAAATGAATAGCTGCTATCACAGTCAACTATACTCCGTATTCCTCTAGATCATTGGAACCTAAAGTCTTTATTAACAATGTCCAATGTTTTTAAAGTGAAATTAGCAGAATTTAGCAGCAATCTATTATTTAAAGCCTCCAATGTGTT
Organism: Chiloscyllium plagiosum; assembly: GCF_004010195.1. Taxonomy (NCBI): domain Eukaryota; kingdom Metazoa; phylum Chordata; class Chondrichthyes; order Orectolobiformes; family Hemiscylliidae; genus Chiloscyllium; species Chiloscyllium plagiosum. The sequence goes on along the minus strand of NC_057729.1, from coordinate 37,889,393 downwards.
ATAACGTATTCTCTTAGTTCTGCTGAATATTTCATTATATTTGATATAATGCCATTTCTGATTACAGTTAAGAGTCAATTGCATTACTGTGACCTGGACTCTGGATATTTTCTTCCTTGTATGATGTTAATGAATGAGATGGACTTTTAGGGAAACTGTTTCATGGTCATCGGTAAACTTCTAATTCCAGATTTTTATTGAATTCAAATTTCACCATTTGTCAAGGTGGGCATCAAACTCCAGATCCCAGAATGTTCCTTGGGTCTTTGGATTACTAATCCTACAACAGTATCGCCAGGCCATCACTTCCCCTTGTGGTATACATGATCCTGAATACATTGACCCTATTACGTTCACAAGATGGATGTGAAAAGGATATTTTCTTTTGAAGGTGAGTCCAGACTATGGGACACTGGCTAAATATTAAGGACTGCCCTTTAGAGCAGAGATGAGGAGAACTATTTTTTGTTCTCTGTGAGAGTTTGGAACTCTCTGTCCCCGAAGATAGTTAGGGGAGGTCATTATCTATTTTCAAGATGGAGATGGATTCAATCTTCTTTGACAAGAGAATCAAAGTTACAGAGGTAAATGTGAATATGGAATTCAAAGCACAAAGGAGAGCAGGCTCTCCAGGCTGAATGGCCTACTTCTGCCCCTGTTTTATGAGTTGGTATCAGTTGTCTGAGTTTGTTGGACATTGTTTCTATGACTACTGGGAGACCTGTAAATATTGATCTGCATCCCATGAGATCCTAAATTGCTTTCCCTTGACCCCACTTAAGCCTACATGAAACCACAGATTGGGTGGAGCTTAATGAAATGTTCAGTATTGACCCTTTAAAATCCATTATCTTTCCTTAAGATTCAATGAGATTTAATTGTGTGCTTAAGTAGAGAACCAAATAAATTGTTAAAGGATTTAGGGTTTCTTTTCAAATGTGAGTGATTTTTTTAATGTTCAGACCTGAACTCAACAGCATTTGGATCTCTGGGTCAAATGACAATTTAAAACTAAATTTCAAGTTGATGATTTTGTTCTATGCTCAACGCTAATGGATAGCATCAGAGATTTGAATTGCATAACTGAGAATTAAGGACATGGTTCAAACAGGTTTTGGCCATATTAAGGACGAAAGGAACTTATCCTTATGATTAAGAACATAATTTGTCATTAGCTCTGTTAAACAACTGAAATATTCTTGTTTTTATTTTTCTCTTACATGCTGAGCAATTTCATAATCGGTCTTTTACACAAGTTATTATCTCCACTGTACATTTGCATTAGCTTGCAGTGTTTGTATTAGAAAAATAATTTGATCAACTTGATCAGCCTTTTAAGACACACATCCAGGGCAGGTGGGATTTCAGCCCAGTTGTAGGGTCAAGACTCTTCCAGTGTTTTTGAGATTTTTGCTTGAGAACACTAAGGCCTGTTTTCCGTTATGCAAGACAATTGGTAACTGATTAAAAGCCATCAACCTGATTACCTTTGATTTGCTTTTCACAATGTTACCAAATCTGGTGACAACTACCAACAATTTCTATTTTCATACAGGTGTTAATGTTTTTGAAGTTTAAATCTGGTGTCAAGGTCAGAATGAAAAGTTTGAGTTATCACATAAAATGCATTCAAATTATGGCTCCAAATTTATACATGTTTTGTAGTATGGCTGGGGAATAAGTGCTGGAATTATTTAACTGGATTTTGGAGTGGGATCCATTTTTGCCTGTGCATCTGGTATCTTTGTAATCTGTTGATTCTTACAAAATTTTGCTATCTAGAATTTCCTGGACAAAGGGAATCTTATGCACGTGAAGAACCTCAGATTATTTCCGCATGTTAAAGATATTGTGTAAATTGCATTGCTACTAGAGATTCCCCAGCTGTGTAAGATCTAGTGAACAATGTGTGGATCCACATGATGGCCACCATTGGAAGGCTCAGTGTAAACTGAGAAGTCAATATGAATTTAGCTTTTAAGTTAAAGCTGCTTGATAGTGTTGATAAAGGAAGATGATCATTAATCTATTTCCTCCATTTTTGAGCTCAAGCATTTGCTGCCAAAAGAAAAGGATGTTTATTGCAAACAAATGCTTATGAGCAAAAATCATTGAGCAATTTGTGATGAGGAAGAGAGAATCTGTGAATTGTAAATTTCCACAAGTTGCTGGATGTTTTTCACTGCTCCACCATTAAACTTGTGAAATGTGAGCTCTACCTCAATCAAGTGCCGCATTTGCACATGAACTGTCACTTAAATTTGCGGCAACAGTGAGGCTGCTACTTAACAATGTAAGCATCTTTTTCATTCGAACATTCATGTTCCTGCAAGCCACTCCAGCTCTCCAACTCAGAAAGTGAATGATTTAAACTGTCACTCATCCATGCAGATAGTAAATTGTTCCCAATGATTTTTAAAATGTTTAATTCATTTCTTACTTCTGTTTGTGTTTTCTGTCTCTCACAATCCAGTCTTTCTTCCTGATTCTCTCTCTACCTAATTTGACTCAAAATCAATTGCTTGTTCCTTTCTCAATGCTTAGCCCTGATTGCTGAAGGGGATAGACTGTTGATCCTATTATCTAACGTTATTTGATGCATGTTCCAAGAACCTTCAGCACAAAAAATTGAACTGAAGCATCAGGTGAAAGGTTTAAAGGGTCATACTGCAAAATTTCCTATTCCCGCAAAGTCCAGACCAATAATGTCTTCAGTGTGGCATGCATCTTAGAATCTCACACACGACAAAGCTCTTTGTCCATCTGATTATGCAAGTCTTTATAAATTCCATGAATAACTGAGTGCAGAATTGGTTTTCCCTATCTTGCATGACTACAACTTTATTAATAATTAAGCATGCAATAAGTGCATCTTTTCATTTATTCAAATAATGTTTTCACTGAGCATCTAACCATCCCAGCCTTCACCACATTATTTTTCTGCATGTCCAGATGTACTTTGACTGGTGCCATATCTCTGACTGAGAATCGGAGACTTCCATTTCTTTTGAACGTGGCGACCAGCTGAAAGCACAGACTCAGTGAATTTGTCTGGGTACAATTGGATTTCATTGTCAACCATTCTGCGTTTGTTTTGGGTTTCATTATAGTTGCAAGTTTGAAGATTTATTTTATTTCTACAAGGAAAAGGAATGATTAAATTCATATTCATGTTGTGATACGATAAAAATAACTTTGCAGTCACTATTGTACCTTTTTAGAGCCCTTTCTAAATATTTTCAATGAACAATTAAATGTGCAGGACTGGTGGTTACTCAACAATGTGATCATTTCCAGATCTGCACTAAGCAAGTAAAGCTAATCTAAATGTAATGATTTCCTTCCAAACATCAGCAAAGTGAGATAGATATTTTTAATCAATCTGTTTGGGCACATTATAACGCGCCCATGGACCAGGTGGGACTTGAATCCAGGCCTTTTAGCCCAGAGATAGGAACACTATAGCCTCCAACAAGTGTAAAAAACCATCTCCCTAAGTGCCAGGTATGATTCGAACCATTGGAGAGTTTTCCTACTGATCCTATTAACTCCAATTCTGCCAGGATTTCTCAATGCCAAATGCAGCCTTGACATCAAAGGGAGTCACTCGCATTTCATGTCTTGAATTCAGCTCTTCTGTCCATGTTTGAACCAACACTGTGATGAGGTCAGGAGCTGAGTGGCCTTGATGGCACCACTGATCAGGTTATTGCTGAGCAGGTGCTGATTGATAGCACTGTGAATAACCACATCCAACACTTGATGCATGATTGAGTGTAGAATGATGGGCAGTAATTAGCTGGGTTGGATTCATCCTGCTTTTTGTGTACAGGACATCCCAGGGCAATTTTCCCCATTGTCAGGTAGATGCCAGTATCTGAATCAATACTGGAACAGATGGTAAGAGGTGCAGCAAGTTCTGGAGCACAAGTCCTCAGTACTATTGCCAGAATGTGGTCAGGGTCCACAGCCTTTGCAGTGTCCAGTGCCTCCCACTGTTTCTTGCTGTCACATGTAGCGAATCAAATTGGCTGAAGCCTGGCATCTGTAATGCTGATGACCTCTGGACAAGGCCAATTTCAGGCATTCACTCAGTATTTATGGCCAAAGATTGTTGTGAATGCTTCAGCCTCATCTTTTGCACTGATATGCTGGACTACCCCTCCACTGAGGAAAGGGATAATTGTGGAGCATCCTCCCTCAATGAGTTGATTTAATGAATACCATCATTCTTGACTGGCTGTCAAAGGCCTGCAAAGCTGACATCTGATTTGTTGGTTGTTGAATCCCTGAGCCCTCCTGTTGTGGAGCTTTTTCAGGCTGACTCCTAATTTTTCGGTCTACCTGGTGCTTTACTCCTGGCATACGGTCTTGCATTCTTCATTTCCGGTTAACTTGATGCATTTGCTTTGCGAGTGTTGTACAGCAACAATATATTCAGCTCTCTTGAATCGTAGAGCCTCCATGAACAGTCTTGCATCACACTGGATGACAAACTGGCAGAAGCTGCACATATCATCTGCTGTATCCTGGAAGGAGTCTAACACAAGTGTTAATGGCCACATTGCGTTCACAACCATTGACAGTGTCATCCTCCTGATGGTCTGTCTGTTCCTTGCTGAAATTTGGAGAAGAGATATGCTCTCAGAACATCCCTAGTGAAATGGGCTCTTTCTCAGTGTCTTTCTCCCCATCCTCCTCCTTATTGCAGTGTTGCCTGCATTGTACCTCATTTGCTCACTGTCTCTTTCATGCTGTAGCCAGTTGGGAATGGTTATAGTTCAACTGGTTTATTTGGACAACACCATCTTGTGCTGCAAGATGTGTCAGAATATCAATACGGATATGACCATTCCGCGTGGGGACACCTCCCAGCATGTCCGTAGCAGGTACTAAAGTTGTCTACTCATACACTGCAGGGTGAGACCAAGCACAGGCTATAGCAATGGATGAATGGACACCGCACAACAATCAACAGCCAGGAGTGTTCCCTCCCAATCAGAGAACACTTAAGCGGTCCAGGACATTCGACATCAGACCTTTGGGTGACCGTCCTCCAAGGTGGACCTCAGGACAGGCAACAATGAAAAGTGGTCGAGCAGAGGGTGATAGCCAAGTTCGGGATCCATGGGGATGCCTCAATTGGGACCTTGGGTTCATGTCACACTACAGGTTACATCATTGCACTAAGCACGCAGAGGCAAAAGTGAGTACTGCTGATCTGGAGATCAGAGTCAAAATTAGACTGGTGCTGGAAAAGCACATCAGGTCAGGTAACATCCAAGGAGCAGGAAAGTTTTCCTGCCTGACCTGCTGTACTTTTCCAGCACCACTCTAATCTATACATACACACTGACAGACGCACACACACACAGATGCGCGCGCGCACCAACACACACACCTTCTAACAGACTTATACCCCTTTACACTCAGACTCACACATATACACAACAGTCTCACAGACACTTGTAAACCCCCCTCCATGCACACATATAAGTTTGTGGGGTGAATTCGTACTTGCAGAGTTACATTTTACTTTGTTCAAAAACTGCATGAATCCATGTAAGATTCTGTAAATCCATTGTTTAGATGAGAATCAGTCTGAACATTGTGGCACAGACAGTCTCACACAGGGCACCTCACACCTTCAATGCATTATCTGGGCCGACATGACACTAATGTTAAAGTTCACTTGAGAATGTAACTTTTAAAAAAGTTTTGCAATTTACATATGAAAGAACTGAAGCAAACATGGTCATTATAAAAGATGAGAGACTTAACAAACAATCTAGGTCTTTTTCAATTTCAGTTACATCACACTGTAAACTTTTGCTATAAATTCTGTCTTATGATCTTATATTCCACAACCACCTGATGAAGGAGCAGCGCTCCGAAAACTGGTGCTTTCAAATACACCTGTTGGATTATAACTTGGTGTTGTGTGATTTTTAATTTTGTACACCCCAGTCCAACATCGGCATCTCCAAATCATATCTGGGAGTAAATGATGAGCTGGATGTAATGACAATGGCAGTTCCAAGCTTGCTTTATCAACAATCCCAGCCATGTGACGCTCTTTCAACCGAGAGAAGGACAGCCAAAAGGCCTGTCCTAGGGCTGGAATGTTCTATGTTTCTTGTTTCCCATCACCAAGAAGGGAAATCCTGGAATATCTGATTTACCATGAATTCTCAGGCCAACTTTGAATTGGAAATAAATATGTCCTTGAAAATATCATTCATAATTCAACAACAGACTGACAGAATAGTCTCGTACTTTGCAAACATTAGTTAAATTTATTATGAACAATGACTGTATAAATCAGTCAAAAAGGATTAGTAGAATCATACAGCATGGTGGCCCTTCAGCCCACCATGTCTAAGCTGACCAACATACACCAAACCACACTAATCCCATTTACCAGCATTTGGACCATAGCCTACTATGCCCTGGTATTTTAAGTTCTTATCGAGAGGCTTCTTAAATGTTGTGAGGGTGTCTGCCTCCACCATCATCTCAGACAGCAGGTTCCATGTTTCTACCACCCTCTGGGTGAATAATTCTTTCCTCAGATCTCCTCTAAGCTATTTACTTCTCACATTTAAATTTATGTCCTCTGCCTTTAACACATCTGCCATGGGGAAAAGATGATTACAATCTACTCTGCCTATGCCATAGCGTTGTATACCTCAATTAGATCCCCCCTCAAGTCTCTCCTGCTCCAAAGAAGACAAACCCAGTCTATCCAGTCTCTCCTCATAACTGACACTTTCGATCCCAGGCAACATCCTGGTGAATCTCCTCTGCACCCTCTCTAGTGCAATCATATCCTTCTAATAGTGTGATGACCAGAACTGCAAACAATATTCCATCTGTGGCCTAACCAATGTTTTATTAAGATGTATCAAGGCTTCCTTACTCCTAAATTCTACACTCTGGCCATGAAGGCAAACATCCAGTATGCTGCCTTCACTAATGTCTCACCCCATACTGACACCTTCAGGGATTATGAACTTGTACACTAAGGTCCCTTTGTTTCTCAGTACTCCATAGACACTTAACGTTCACTAGTGTATATACTTCCATTATTAGACTTGCCAAAATACATCAACTTGCACTTATCTGGATTAACTTCCATCTATTATTGCTCTGTGCAATTTACCAGTTGATCAATATCAGGCAGCAATGTGAGTTCATCTTCCTTACTATCAATAACTCCACAAATTTTCATATTATCTTCAAACTGACTAGTTATACCTCTACATTCACATCCAAGAAATTAATGTACACAACAAATAGCAACGGTCCCAGCACCGATCCTTGTGGTATACCACTGGTCACAGGCTTCCAAGCACAAAAGCATCCCTCCACTATCACGCTTTTGCCTCCTATTTGTAAGCCAATTTTGGATCCAGTTTGCCAAGCTTTTGGACCAGCCTTCCATGCAGGACCTTACTGAAGTCCATGTACACTACATCAACTACAGTATCCTCATCAATATATTTCAGTATCTTTTACTTAAACTCAACTAAATTAATCAGACAGGATCTTCTTCTGACAAATATGAGCTGACAATCCCTGATCAACCCCCACTTTTCCAATTGTTGATTAATCCTGTATCTCAGAAGATCTTCCAATAATTTCCCTATCACTGATGTCAAACTAATTTGTCTGTAATTACCTGGCCTATCCCTGCTACCTTTCTTGAATAAAGGAACCACATTAGCAGTCCTCTAGTCATCTGGCACTTCACCTGTGGTCAATGAAGTATTAAATATCTCTGCCAGGGCCCCTGCAGTCTCCTTTTTTGACTCCTGAAGCAGCCTGGGATACATCTGATCAGGCCCTGGGGATTTATGCACCTTTATGCCCACTAAAACATCTAATACCTCCTCCCTACTAATCTTCAAAATAACCTAGAACTGAAATCCCTGGCTACAGTGTCTTTCTACTTTGTGAATACAGATGAGAAACATTTATTTATGACGTTAACCACATGCTTTTCCACCATGTACCGGTTGCCTCTTTGGTCTCTAATAGGCCTCTTTCTTCCCTGGTAATCCTCTTATACTTAACATACTGATAAAAAGCCTTGGGTTTTTCTTGATCCCTTCTTCCAAAGATATTTCATGACCTGTCTTTGCTCTCCTATTTCTTGTTCAAGACCCCCCCATACTCATTATACTTTTGGTGTGCCTTTCTCATTTTTAAGGTACTGTACCTGACTCGTGTTTCTTTCTTTCTTCTTTCTCAAGCTGTCAATATCCCTTAGTATCCAGGGTTCTCTGGATTGCTGCTATTGTCGTTCACTCTTGGAGAAGCATACTGGCTCTGAAGTCTCACTATATTCTTTTTAAAAGACTCCACTTTCCAAAAGCAGACTTATATACGAGTAGGTGATCCCAGATTCTTTTTGCCATACCTGTCTAATGATATGGCAATTGGCATCCTCTCCCACTAACGCCCCCCAAACATGTCGACACTTCTGCATTGTCTTTATCCTCTGCATAATGACTTTGAAACTTAGAGATATTGTCACTATCCCCAAAGTGCTGGTCCAGTAACACTTCAACCACTTGACTGCCTCCATTCCCTCTGATTGGGTTTGGCACTGCCCCATTTCTCGTAGGACTATCTACATGCTAGGATAAAAGAAGCTCTCCTGGATAGACTTTAAAAACTCCTCCCCATCTAATGATTTCCCTTTAACAATACTGCAATGTCCTATCCCGCCTGAAACTTCTCTACCCTGGAATGTTGAGCTCAGTCCTGCCCTTCTTTCAGCAATGTCTCAGTGATTGTAATGATATCATATTCCATGTGCTGATCATCCACCTTATCAGTCAAGCTCCTCATTTTTAAATAGATGGAATTTAGCTTTCTAGACTTTCTAAGCTCCTTATCGTGCCCAGGACTTTTCCACCTGCTGGATGTCCTAGTAATCCTTTTATGTCTGATTGGACCTTGGTTCTGATTTTACAATCCCCTGCTCCCCAGCAGCACAAGCAAACCTCCCAGCAAGAATATTGAACCCATTCTATTTTGGGTGCAACCCATCCTGCCTACCCCAGAAACTGTCTAAATGATCCAAAAATCCAATGCCCTCCCTCCTACATCATCCCTTTTGCTATGCATTCATCTGACTTACCTTCTTATTCCTGTACTCAGCAAGTGGCACTCAAAGTAGTTGAGCGATTACATCCACAGTAGTCTTCCTCTTTAACCTATCACGTAACTCTCTAAGTTCTGGTTGTAAACCTCATTGGTACTGACTCGCACCATGATTGCTGACTGTTGTCCCTCCCTCTTCAGAGTGCCCTCTGCTGAGACATCCCTGATCCTGGCATGAGCCAACATACCATTCAGAAACTGAAACCCTTTATACAATTTTTTTCTCTTCCTGTGCATTATCTTCCTTCTACATATTCTTTTCCCTTCATACATATTTCATCTAATGTTGACAATCTGCGATACAATGCAAATAGCTTTGAGAGCTTCCAAAATGCAAGTTGCTGCTTTCAATAAATCTAATGCCAAAGGAAATCGAATCAAGAAAATGAGTAAAAAGCAACATTGGTGATGGAGTGTTTTATTTTAAATTTTAGATTCGATGTCTAAAATCTAGGTAACTGAATGACTTTGAAGAAGAACCGTGTTTCTCATTTTGAATTTGAGATGTATTCTGCAGAATGTTGCCATGGAATACACACATTCACTTGGGTCGGCTGCCTTCTAATGCCAGACATATTGACAAGCCATCTCAATGACTATTGTCAGACACATCCATTCATATAGAGCAAAGAACAAATAAATTATTGAGCGGAATAAAATATAGTAAATTGAAGGGAAATATTTTACCAATTTTATTTAATTTTCCTTGAAACAATACTTTTTCTTCTAAATTCTCCTTCTGTGCAATACAGAAAAAAATGCTTTATTTCTCCATTAATTTGCACAGAATTTGACCAAAAATGGTGAAGATTCCGTACTATATATACGTTACGTAAGATGTTGTGAAATTGAATGGCATTAAAAATCATGAAATTCACTGAGGTTTATTTTCACTGTCGTTTTCAGCAGTTTGTAGAAGTTTCATTAACCCCTCTAAAACTCATGGTAATTAAAAGCAAATTCTGTTTAAACTGAATTTTGTTTTAGTGCTGGTGTTAAAAACATTGCATTAAAAGCCAGACCTGACATCATTATTGAAAGCTTTTCTTCATATAATTGTACTCATTTTCAGGCCTTCCAGAAGACTCTAAAATCTAAGCTGACTGTGTTGGGCACTTAGATACTACTAAGCACATTTTAAATACAATTTTGCTTTGCCATTTACTGAAAACTCACTTATTTCATCGTAATCAGCAAATAGTTATGTACAATAAAAATCAAAGACTGTGACATTCCCCTCCTTTTGGGATGGTGAGAGAGGTGCACAGAACTGGAAATAATGGGAGGAGTTGACACTGAAGGGAAACTGAACCCCCGTTCTTTTCACCTCAACAATTAAGTGCTGGGTGAGAAGATCCATCAGCAACTTACTCAATTCGCTAGTAATTTATGTCCTTAAGTATCAATTATTGGCTATTTCAGGGCCTCTACTTGTCACTGCTTGATTACCTGTCTCCCCAGTAAAGCAAGAAAAGTGGTTAATTTTGCCTCTAGAAAATCAGTATAATCTACCTCTGATTTAGGGGTGGGGGGAGGAGGGGGACAAGAGGAGAGACTTTATTAACCCTATTCTGGAGAAAATTGGAAGCATGGATGTGGGGCATTGGTTAGCCACTTGTCTATACCTCTGACCTCTCTCTCCCCATGGACCCCACTCCATATGAAGAGTATAAAAATTACTGGTCTTGTACCCTTTGGATTTCCTGAGGAGTAGGATTTGTCAGGAAGTCTTTAGGGCACAGAATTACAGGTCTCTGATTGGCTAGCGACTTCTGCTGACCGAGACATCAGGGTTAAGGCCAGTGATAGGGTGAGGTGCACACCCTCACTCACCTGGAGAAACTCAGCACCTGTTCAGAGAGAAACACAGTTCACATTTCAAGTCCAGTGTGACTGTTGTCTGGACTGAAGCGAGGTATAAATGTATTGGTTTTTATGTTGTTGGAAATATAGGGATGGCCAAGTGCATCTAAACCAGAGGTCAGGGAAAGGTTAGAATGTGACAGAGATTAGAGATCAAAGGTCAAAAGGAGTGGTAATGGTTGGAGATAAGACAGAACATTTGTTCAGAGAAGGTGTTAATAGCATATTAAAGGGAAAATAAAAATTATCAACATGGGGGCAGAGTTTGTGGTCTGACATTGTTGAAGTCAATACTGAGTTCTAAGCTTAAGTAGCCTATAGTACCTAAGTGGAAAATGAGGGGCTGTTCCTTCAGCTTGCATTGGACTTCACTGGAACATTATATTGTGCCTAGGACAGAAATGTGAGTGTAAAGTCAAGATGGTATATTGACATGGTAGATAACTGGTTGGTGGGATCATTCTTCCAAACTGAATAGAGGTCTCCCCAAGAAATAGTCATCCATGTGTATTTGGTCTCCCCAGTGTCGAGGAGACTGCACTGAGTAGCCAATGCACTAGACTAGGTTGAAAGAAATACAATTAAATTGCTGCTTCATCTGGAAGACATGTTTGGAATCTTCAACAGAGAGAGGAGAAGATAAAAGGACAAGTGTTACACTTTCTGCAACTTCATGGGAAGGCACCACATGGAAGAGATGAGATTTTGTGACAGATAAAGGAGTGTACCAGGGTGTTGGCAATGGAGCAGTCTCTCCACTGTGCTGATAAGAAAGGAAAGGGGAAAATGTGTTTGGTGGAGGTGGCAGAAAAAGCAGAAATAGCTTTGAATATGCGAGCAATTGGAAATGAGAATAAGAGGAGCCTACCATAGTTCTTTAAGGTGGGGGAAGGGCATGGAAGAGGACAAAGGTGTTGGAAGTGGGTTGACAATGGTTCAGGGTCCTGTCAACCCAGAATGGGGTAGAATCCAGAGTTTGAGAAAGAAAAGAATGATGTGCTAGAAGAACCACAATGAGAGGTAGCATCATTAGAACACAACAAAAAGACTGAGGGAATACAATGGAGGTCTTAAAGGATTTGAGGAAATGTAGCTGTGGGAGTTGGTGGACTTGTAATGAATGCTATACAAAACTACACAGCCTGTCCTTGGAAATTAAGATTGAAAAGTTAGGAAAAAAGAAGACAACTCAGATAGACCAGGGGAAGGTGAGAGAAGAGTTGAAATTGGAAGAAAAATCGGTCAGATCAGGAACTGGATTTGACACAGTCATGTCCCACTGTGGAAATTTTGTGGGAGGGATCCGGTGTTGGACTGAAACAAGGAATGTTCCATTACCCTGTAAAAAGACAAGCATAACTAGGGTGCATTAAGAAACCTAAAGAAACAAAGTGAGACAAGTTAGAGAAATTATTCAATTGAAGAACAATGTCAGCGAGGTGAGGAAGGATGGGGTGATAGGAACTGTTTGAGCGTCTGTTCAAGGAAGAAAGTAGAATGGCCTCACATCATTCTGGTGGAGGATGGAAGTGGAGATGGATTGGTGGATCCCTTTGGGATTAGGAGTAGTCCATGATAAATAGGAGTTGATGTTGACAAGGAAACTGGTGTTTTTTAAGTGCACATTTCAGTAACTTAACACTGGGTGATGAGATTGGTACAGTGACTGGAAAAAGTTGATTTTGTCATTTTTTTTAGTTGCAATAATTAAATTGCAACAACTTAGCACTTTTATATGTCCAGGGATGTCTTGTTTATACAATTTTTTTTATAAAGTAGAGATTTTAAAATGATACCTGTCAGAATTGGTTCATGATTGTTTTTGTACTTGTTATTTTGTAAATATGTTTGAACAGAAACTGAAGGAAGAGGTTTGTGCTGTATGTAACTCGTGCCTGAATTACCAATTCCACGCAAAGCAGAAACTCTGATAATTCACAGTTTATTATTTAAAGGGCGCTATGTGACTTACATGCTCTCAAGAGACAATACACATAAACTATAATATCAGCAATTACTGTTAAAAATATGAGTAGACAATTGTTCAAGACAGTCACATGATAGTTCTCTTTGCAAGAAAATGTTAAATACCTCAGTTGAAGTGGAAAACAAGAATGTCATACAAATGTTTATATCCTGATATTGTCAGTAGTAATTTATTTTCAAATTTACAAAGTAATCATCATAAACTCAAGGAAATCATTCCCTCCTATGCAATTATTCCACTCTAATAAGTTGCAGTTTGTAGTACATATGCATAATTTTGTCAACTCTTATGATCCCTCAGATATTTTTTCATCAGTTGTCTGTCATTGCATCAAAACCCTTCAATTTATTTCTCAGTCATTTTGTTGTTTCAAACTGTTAATTGCTTTCATTGGAATTGCTTCTCCACATCATATGACTACTGGAAAAGTAGAACTTTTTTGATCTTAAATTTTACTCAAGATTTGTTAGAACATATATATGTATGCTGTCTAGATCTCTGATTCTCCTATTGCAAACTTATTAGAAACCAGTAATTTTTTTGTTTTAAAGTAAAAAAAATTGGTAATCCCAGTTATTTGCTGAAATAAAAAGCCACAAGCTTTCACAGTTTAGAACGTAAGAGTCAACCAGGCAAAGTCAAAATAGTATCAGTCCTAAACTCCAGTTACGTATCGGAGTTAGGATGTTACGTGGAGGTTGTACAGGACATTGGTGAGGCTTTTCCTGGAAAACTGTATTCCGTTCTGGTCACCCATTTATAGGAAGGATGTTATTGAGCTGGAGAGGGTTCAGAAGTGATTTATCAGGAAGGTGTGAATTATAAAGAAAAGCTGGATAGGTTTGGACTTATTTCATTGGAACAGAGGAGGTTGAGAAGTGACCTGATTTAAGTTTGTAAAATAATGAGAGGTATAGATAGAGTTGATGGTAGTTGTCTTTCCATAAAATGGGGAATTTTAAGACACAGGGGAATATTTTTAAGGTGAGAAGAGGGAAAGTTTGAAAAGACATGAACCAATGTTCACTTGTGGAATGAACTTCCTGAGGAAGTTGTGGATGAGGGCATAACTATGACGTTTAAAAGACATTTGGATAAATACATGAATAGGAAATGTTTGGAGGGACTTAGACCAGGATCAGGCAGTGGGACTAGTTTAGTTCAGGATTCTGTTCGGCATCGACTGGTTGGACTGAAGGGTCTGTTTCCGTGCTGTATGACTCTATGACTCTATTTAGGATTACCTTGAATTAAACAGGAAGTAACAAGCAAATTATGGATGAATACGATTTTAAAAAAAGCTTTGCAAATTGGCTGTTTATTACAGTGTGCCACACATCTTTCAACTGTCTTTCCCACAAGGAATTTGAACTCATCTCTTTCTGGGAGGTAGTCTAATCCACAGTCGACTGCAACTTTACTCCATATAGCATGGTCTTCATCCAGCAAATGACAGATGTCTTTAGAACCTGCTCAACTTGATTTACATGGTGGAGATCCATCACTGTTATCTTTAAGAATGAGAAGCAGCTGTGGTTACTTATTATTTTTGCTTATAGTCAATTTCTGGATTTTGTCTCTTTTGGACTCCCCCTCAGCCTGTGTGCACAAGAGTACTAACGCAATAGGGTTGAGATGCAGAAATGTATCCAACATCAAAATCCCAAACCTGAACAAAAATTCAGTCCAACATTTTAGATCTGGAACTTCTTAGAACTAGGAGAAAAATAGAGATGTAACAAGTTTAAAATAATCACAGAGGCAAGAAAAGTGAGCAGGAGGGTAAAGCTTGTTCAGAAAGTCTTTTATAGGTGAGCAGATGGGAGAGATTAAGTCACAAAAAAGGGTTGTGCAAGAAAAAGGAAAATGATAATGGGTCAAGTAAAGACCCAATAAATGGGAGTTGCGAATGGTAGTAGTAGATTTATCACCAGTGTTGCCATCCAACGTAATTATTGAACAAAATGTGGAGTGTACAAGGCTATATGTCATCTAATGGAAAAAAATAGGTGTTGTTCTTTGAGCTTACATTGAGTTTAATTTCAACAGTGCAGCCCAGCATGACCAGAATTA
The DNA here is from genome assembly GCF_004010195.1 of Chiloscyllium plagiosum. Lineage (NCBI taxonomy): Eukaryota > Metazoa > Chordata > Chondrichthyes > Orectolobiformes > Hemiscylliidae > Chiloscyllium > Chiloscyllium plagiosum. The sequence goes on along the minus strand of NC_057729.1, from coordinate 37,874,299 downwards.
GAGTTGGTCAGGGAATTAAAATGAAAGGTGATCAGAAGCTTGCAGATTGAACAATAGTGCTTCAGAAAGCAGTCAGCCCAATCTCTGTTTGGTTCTTCCAAACTAGAAGAGACTGCATCATTAACAGCAAATAGTGACTGAAAGAAGTACAAGTAAATTACTGTTTCCGTGGGATGGTGAAAAGGGAGAACAAAGAATAGATGTTGCATGGAACTTATGTAAGTAGCTGCACCCAGAATTGACCCCAGCAACTACAGCTGAATGAGGTTTCTTCCTTTCTGGAAAATTGTAATTCCTGCCCCGACATGTTTACTATGGTGAAGCAAAGTCACTTTTATGTGAGACTTTACTTAAGCAGTTTTGAAAAAATGGCAAATGAGAATTGGTCTCTTTGATCCTAGACAGTGAATGGTAGTGGAAATTAGTGGAAGACGAGTTTAAGACTAATGTCAGGAGGTTGCATTTAAACAAAGAGTAAACAATACACGGATGACCTTCTAGAGTTATGAGAAAGTGGATGCTGTGTTGTAGATTATTTTCTGACTTAGAGATCTTAATCTGAATTTTGAATATGTCTCTATATGGAAGGAACAACCAAAGAGAAGAAAATGTTTTTTCTTATTTTTGTTTCTTTTCTTTCTTTTCTCCCTTTTCTCCAATTTTTTCTCATCTATTTTATTTTATTTACATCTTGGTGAAGAGATTGGTCACAGCGATAGATTCAGCGTTGGCAAGTGGGCCCAGCAGCATGGACTCGAGTAGGCTTGGCAGCATGGACTTGAGTAGCCTGGTAGCATGGACTCAAGTAGGCCCGACAGTACGTACTCGAGTAAGCCCGGCAGCACGGACTCATGTAGGCCTAATAGCACAGACTCAAGTAGGCCCAACCGTGCAGGCTCGAGTAGGCACAGCCATGCAGACTTGAGTAGGCCCAACAGTGCAGACTATGGTGGCAGCATCAGAGGTGAGTTTGAGCTCCTGACATCTTCGACAACCTTGAAGCAGTCCTAGACCAACTCATGGCTGCTGCTACTGCTGCTGCGGAGGCAATTTTCATATCCCAGCAGCATCAGCAGTGGCTGCATTGGTGAGCTGGGCCCAAAGCAGCTTCATGGCAGCAGCAGAGTCGAACTTGGGCCAGTACGGTACTCAGCAGCATCAGTGGCATCTGCATTGGCGAGGCCCAGCAAGACTCATGGTGAGCGTGGGTTCGAGTGGAGGTGACGTGGCGCTGAAGAGTGGTGACTTTGTTCCAACAGAAGCAACATGATGAAGGGGACTCGTGCTGGCCAGCAGGCCCAAAGCTCGTGACAGAGCACTTAACAAGAAGCCCTGTAATATTAGACACTTATTTTTATTTCTTCATGTTTCTGCTTTTATAGCCAAAGATTTGGTTTATTTTTCTGTGTTTTAAGATGGCGCTGGAGAGTGGCGACACTATACAACCCTTTTCAATGTCTTTGTAACAAGATACATGGGACAAAAAACAAATCAACTGTAGCTCAAAGGAATCTCATGAATTACAAATTGGTGATAGAACAAATATTTTTGATTAAAGCAGCAGAGACTACAATGTAAAAGCATGAAAGACAAATATCCCCAGAGAGTGAAATCAACATAGATTCATATCTAAACTCTGTGGTTTTCTGATAAAATAAATGTCTTGAATTCTGCAAGTTATTACAGTGTTTAAGAAACTACTCTCTAGTTGTAAATCATAAACATTTTAAATGTTTAAATGATATTTATTTATCAGCAAAGATTTGTAATGAATACAATGTTAGATTAATAACATGATACTTTTCAGATTATTTCAGTTTGGGAAATCACTTCAAATTTACCTTGGTTTGCTTATGATTAGTGAGATCATACATTCAACTAGTTTAAACAACTTTTAGCAGACTGGAAAGGAAGCTGCATTGGATCACAACTGTGCTTACTGTTCCATATTCAACTTGACCCTTCTCTGCCACATCACTTGGAACATTCATGAGGGGTCCCATACCTAGAACATTCAACATATCTGAATCAGGTTCTTATACAGTCAGGTGAACATCAATACAATTACCATTTGCACTGGAGAAGTGCATATAATACTAGAGTCAGAGCAATATTGTTAGTTGGCTCTTTACATCATTTCATATTCAACAGCACACATTGAAAGCAGTTAAAATCTGTTTTACATCTTTCAGGATGTTTCTTTTCTCTCCACAGGATTCTGCTTGAAACTTTGTGCTTCTATCTTATTCTCTCTACTCAGGCCCCCTCCAAGGGCAGCTTCATCTTCAAATGTGCTTATGGGCCCTAAACTACATCAGCAATATTTACCTTTACCTGATGGGAATGCCAAGGAGCAGCCACTATCTGATGGATTGACAACCTTGTGAGTCCATACCTATCCTCAACCCCTCAGAACTGGCCACTTTCAGAGTTGCTTCTGGAAATATCGCTGAGAGCAGGACCAGAAGAGCAAGAAAGCTCTGTAGGCCTCCATTTTGAGCATGATGTAGAGTCCTAAAGCCTGTCGGAAAATCCTATTCAACATTTCAGTCAGTACAAAGTAATATGCATTTCGCTGAAGCCTAACAATGTCACAGGAGATCTGTATATTTCTCTCTGGGCTTTATTGCTGGTGAATTATTGTAAAAGATAAAACAGCAGAGCATCATTACACGTGCAACATCTTTTGTGTGGGGAGACAAAGAAACTCAAAGAGTGGCACAGCATGGTAGTTCCTTGTTTCGGTTACTAAAGCTGAGCCAATTGGTTGTTTACGCTATTAATTTCATGCTGTGTGCAGTGGAGATAACCTGACACTATGGACGGAATGTTATACAATACATAAAATCCGAACGAAATCTTTCCAAGCCGACTCTCAAACCTGGAGCAGGATCTTTCTGGGAGAGAAGTCGACATGCTTTCTGTGTCCAATTGGCTCTGATTTCGATGTGGGCACTCTCTTAATTGGCTTGGAGACAGATACATCATTGAATTAAAAATGGGCTTTTGAAACTGGTGGGCCAATTTTGAGAACGTGCAACTCAATACGAGCTGTAGGCTGCAATGGAGCTAAGTAAATCAAAAGACACTTTGAAATGGAGTGTCGCTCACTCCATCACATTTGAACCGAAATTGAAAAAATGGGTGCTGCACTGGGGGACAATGGTGGGATCATAAACTGGCACCAGGCAGCATCCTTTAGTTGGCTTTTACAGCCTTTTGACAAGCCTTGTTGGCTAACCACTGCCTATGGAAAAATCCCCTGCATCCCCTCCTTAACAACGCCCCAACCTTTCCTATCCAATCTTGACAAAAACAAACCAGGTTCCACATAGTTCTGGAGAACTGGCATGTTCGCCAGTGGGGGCTATTCTAAGGTTCACCCTCTCATTTTGGCTCTGTAATGGGGACAACATTGTGCCTACTGTTCTGTCATGAATGATTTTCACCTACTTTCTACAAAGTCTCTTTTAGGATAGAACTCTGGTCAATACTTATGAGTTAACAGCAACTGGCAATATCTGTTATCTATACAGTCAGTTTTTCTATAACACAATGTTTGCGTTCTTGTGCAACCCCATGTTATAGAAAAATCATGCTTTAGAAACGGTGCTTAAAGTGTTGGTGATGCAATTTCGTTACAGCCAACATGTCTTCAACGTTCGTGCTTTAGAAACAGCATCCCCAATTCGTCAATCGAGTTACAGTGAATTCGCTTTGACAAAATGCATGTTATAGCAGAATGGCCTGTACACATATAACTTTAATACTGAACTCCTTGGCAACAGGATGGAGTACAGAGGAAAATACTTCGTCGAATGTAGTTTAATATGGCTGTGAAGAGTAGAGTTATATTTTACCACATTATCTTGCCGCAAAAAAGGCAAGTTTCCTCACCATCCACAGTATCTCTGAAAAAGTGATCTGCTAAGACTAATTTCATTGCTCATATGCTTCAGATCTTTATTTTTCACAAATTTATTCCCTTTACCTTTAAAACCTACTGTGGTTTATGCTTCTATCTCTATTTCTAATGGGCATCATTAATCCTCTTCGTTAAAAAATGTATCTTCATTGCTTCATTCTTTTGACAATAATCTTAAATTGATGTACTCTGATTACTAAACTAAGGAACTGCAAATACTGGAAATCCAGAAACAAAAATTGAGAGCTTGGAAAATCAGCAGGCCAGGCAGCATCTGTGGAGAGAAAGCAGCATCCTGTGAATCTCCGTCTGAACTGATTAATATTAATATATAATGTATGCTGAAGATGGAGTTGGGAGAGGGGAGGAGGAGTAAACAATAAGTAGAGATGAAGCCCAGAGAGACAGAACAACATTTGGACAGACAAAGGAATGGGTAAAGGTCAGGCTGGGCAAATCAGTTGCTGCTAATTGGGATCATTAGTCCCAATGGGGTGTTTGTGGGGGCAGCCCATGTGATGACAAGGCAAAAGTGAGGACTGCAGATGCTAGAAACCAGAGTTTAGATCAGAATGGTGCTCGAAAAGCACAGTAGGTCAGGCAGCATCTGCGGAGCAGGAAAATTGACATTTCGGGCAAAAGCCCTTCATCAGGAATGAAGGCAGGGAGCTTCCAGCCTCCAGGATGGAGAGATAAATGTGTGTGTGTGTGTGTGTGTGTGTGTGTGGGGGGGGGGGGGTGGGGTGGGACTCAGATTTTGTTCCTCTGATTACTGACTAGATGGGCAGTGGACATTGGTTTTCAAGAACTATTTTCCGAAAGCTATTGGAAAGCTATTATTGTGGAAATGGAAATTTAGCTTAGACTTCAGTATATTGTATTACCAAAGCAGATGTCCCTCAGATATGCGGTCAGGAATTAAGATGTTCCAAACAGATGTAATTGCTCTATTACTGGGCGAATTCAGTACATTTTTGGTATTCTGGCCAACATTGCATTCCAAAATCATATTGTGACATTTCATTGCATACTTCTCAATCAAAGTTCTGAAGAAAAGTCATATTGGGCTTGAAGCGTTCACTCTGTTGGTTTCTCCACAGATGCTGCCAGACTGGCTGAACTTCTCCAGTATTTTCTGGGTTTCTTCCGATTTCTAGCATCTGCGATACTTTGCTTTAATTTCATTGCATAAGTTCCTGTTCTGATTGGCACCCATGTTTTCCAAAGAGATTATACTTTGGAAAATACTGAATGGTGTGATTAAGCCATTATTACATCCCTTCCACTCTTTCTTCAGTATAAACAAGTTCTCAGCTACTGACAGCTTTTTGCCCAGAAGCTAAAAATCCTCTTCATATTGCATTGCATTTAAATAAACATATTTAACTTTTCTAAGTGCGCAGACCAGAAGGTAATTGTGAATTAAACATTGATGTAACTTATGGTGCACAACATAAGTCTTCTGTTTGATGTGAGCCATCAAAACTTCCTCACCAGAAAATATAATGACTTCTCCGGTAGTCTAAAAAGTTTTTGGCATTCAGAGCTAAAAACACAGTTATTATTTGCTCTTGTTCAATCAATTCATTTTGTTTGGGTTGAAAAAAAACTAAATGGAATGAATTAGCTTTTCTAATAAATTAGGCAGATGAATTAACCAAAATGTTACTCACATTATGACATAGCATTTTGTGACTTTTCCATACTTGAAACATTATTTTGTTGCAGGTTCAGTGTTGCAATACTTCGAAAGTAATAGAAACCATTGAAGGTGGCAAGACAGCTTGAGAGAGCAGTTAATAAAGGTACAATAGTCTGAGCTTCATTGATAAGGCACAGAGTGTAAGAGCAAAGAATTGAGGAGGTTATGTTGAACTCAAGATACCAGTTCTGTCTCATTTGGTGTCATGCCTAGATCTGGGGGCCTCACTTTATGATGAATGTGAAGATATTGGAGAATGCGCTGAAAAATGCCTCATGACTGGTTCCAGGGATGAGGAACTTGAGTTGTGGAGATGGACTGGAGAAATAAAGATTGATTTATATGGAGAAGAGAAAGCTTAGAGGAGATTTAATCGAGATCTTCAAAATCATTAAGTGTCTAGAAAGAGTAGATAGGGAGAAACTTTTCCTACTGATTAAGTCATCAAGAAAAGAAGGCATAGGTATAAAGTTACTGGTTTAAAAAAAAATCAAAAGTGACTTGAGGAAGAACTTTTTCTCACTGTAGTTAAAATCTGAAATGAGAGTGTGAAAGAAGCATATTCAATAGAAGCATTCAAAATGAATTTAAACTGTTATCTGAAAAAGAAGATTGTGCTGAGTTTTGGAAGGGGTGGGGGGGTGCATGGCACAAAGTAAATTGCTCATTCAGAGAGCTAGTGTGATGGTCCAAATGATCTCCTTCTATATTTTAACAATCCATGATTCTGTAGTAATTACCATTGATTAAAAGTAAACTAGTGGAAAAAAAAACGCTTTTCCACATTTGTTCAGCAATTTTTTGTTGTTTTTGATGAACATAATATTTTAGTCACAAATAGAATTTATTACAAATATGTTGTAACTTAGGCAGTGAGTTGTCCTTAACTGGCCTTTAGTCATTACTGTAGAACATGTACTCTACACTTATTTTACATTTTTAATTTGTGATTTTCCAGTTACAAATTGATTTTGAAACAATTTTATCCTTTTTCAGTTCCATTTACTATTCCTTGTTATTTGGTCCCTGCTAACACTTACTCGTCCTGATATTTTACTGGCACATTTGATATGCATTGCTAACAGATCCACTTCCAAAAATTGTTTGCACCAATTTAGGGACAATTACTCCCTGTTCCTTTCACATGAAAACTCAATGGATCAAGTACCAGTTAGATACTTAAGTATTGACCAGTGAGCTTCTTGTTCAGTCACTGTCCCATCCCACCTGAGCTTGCTAGTCAATCTGAGGCCAGCAACCAAAAAGAGTTAAGGGTATTTATGGAGACCCAAACAGAGTAGTAATTAAGAGCTGCAAAGGAGAGTTTGTCAATCTTCTTCTGGTGGGAGCTTGTGGACTAGGTGTTGTGGGGAAGAGTGGTTTAAAGAGGTTGGATGTAAGGGATGGCTTTTAGTTGCCACACCCTAACCCCACTGTTCCTGTTCCTGAAGGCTGATAAATGAGCTAATGGCAAATTGAGGTCTTAATGACCACAAAATTGTTTTAACTCGTGGCAAGTTGAGAAGGTGGCTCATGGATGCTTTTGCTTAGAACACAATTGCTGAGGTAGTGCTTGTCGTACCAGGTTTTTCCCCACATTAAGGGGATAGGAGCATTGGAATTTTCACTCAATGTACCCCCGAAGGAGAGAATTAAGCTCACTGAGTCAATATCAGCTCTATTGTAAGAGTAATCCAATTAGCATCATTTCTCTGCTTTTCCCCAAAGTCCTTTTTTTCTGATTTTGCTTTCGAACTTACTAATGAATAGAATTCTATTTGTAATTCCTCATGCATTGTAGATGTTTCAGGATCTGGTGGATTTCCAGATGAGAAAGTTCTCTGCTTTTTCCACAGAGAGGTGATGTGGACTTGGTGTTAGGCAGAATCATAGATTTGTTTTGAAAATAAATAATAAAAATTGCTGTCAATCTTTATTGGTATTCCTGTCACACTGGGAACATTGGAGAGGGGATATTTTCTAGCTCGAATACACTGCTTGGAAAATGGAATTGTACACATACCTCTGTCGATGCATTTCACTGACAGTTTTACAAAACTGAATATACACTCTTCTTCAGGACATGTCAAACTGACATTTCTTGTCATTTCCTCAATACAACATAGCCAAGCTTGTATTAACTAGGCAACTCTGGTAAAGCTGCCCTTTTTTTTATTCAGGAGGTGTTGTGAAAGCCTTGAGTTTGATGGTTGAATGATTTATCTATTTTGTGCTCTGACTGATACACAGCATCTTCACTTTATTCCATTTCCTGAGAAATTCTACTGAGTTTTGATCAGATATACACCACTGAATAAATATGCATTTCTAACCCAACAAATCTTTCCAATGATGATAAAATGTTCGTTTTAGTACAATTCCAAAAGGTATAAAATTCCCTTCACAACAAAATTAGCACTCATTGGTGTAGTTGTTTCTCTTGAGAAAGTCTTCAGTTTTCCATTTTTAATATAGTAATATAAATGTGATGATCACACTACAAGTGCACGCACAGATAATACACATGAGAAGGTGATGGCCTAGTGGTGATATCTCTGGATTAACCAGGATAATGTTCTGGGGACCTGGGATCAAAACTCCCTATTCAATAAAAACATGGAATCGCAAGTCTAATGATGACTATGAATCCATTGTTGATTGTCGTTTTGAAAACCCATCTGATTCACTAATGTCCTTTTTAGGGATGGAAATCTGCCATCCTTTTCTGGTCTACGTAGGATTCCAGACCCACAGCAATGTGGTTGACTCTCAACTGCCTTCTATGCAATTAGGGATGGGCAATGAATGTTGGCCCAGCCAGCAATGCCATCATCCCAGGCATGAATAAAAAAAAAGTATAATGGTATAATCTAGGGTTAAAGTTTTCCATTAAATGTAAAGGTAGTACTTCCATCAACCATGTATCATGAGTTTTCTGCTTGATTAGCATATCTCCAATCATTTTTCACCAACTTCTTCAAATTCACGTTTTTCATTTATCATTCACTATTTTATTCCTATGGCAGCAATATTTCATTGACTGTTCTATGTGTAATTTATATGGAAACCTTTATTAGACTTAACCATAATAAGGAAAATATGAAGAATTCTTTGGGTATAAAAGGATTCTCAATTCCACATTTTACCTTCAGTGAAGCCAATTCATTTTAATTAAAAAATAATTTTATTCCACACCTACCAAATATGAGGAGTCAATTTCATGCTACAAGGCATTGCCTCACTTTCCTGTTAATTATCAAGGTCAAACAAGATAGTTGAAGTTACTGTTCATTTTTTTTAATGCACTTATGGAATGTGCATATCCTTGCCTTGGCCAGCATTTAATTGCCTGTCCCTAGTTAAATTTGAGAAGGTGGTGGAGAGCTGCCATTTTGAACTGCTTTAGTGCATCGACTACAGGTAGGTCCACAATGCAGTTACGGAGAGAATTCTAGGATTTGTACCATGTGACCCTGCAAGAACAGTGATTACATTTCCATGTCAGGATGGTAAGTGGCCTGGCAGAAAACCTTCAGGGGAGGTGTTCCAATGTATCTGTTGCTGTTGTCCTTCAAGATAGTAATAGTTGTGAGTCTGGAAGTTTCTGCCTCAGAAATTCTTTGAATTTTGACAGTGCATTTTTAGATGCTGCACACTGCTCCTATTGAGCATTGGTGGTGAAGGGAGTAGTTACCTGTGGATGTGGTGCCAATCAAATAGGCTGCCTTGTTCTGGATGGTGTCCAGCTACTCATCCAGCCAAGTAGGGAGTATTTCATCACACTCCTAACTTGTGCCTTTTTAGATGGTGGACAGGCTTTGGGGAGTAGCAGGTTGAATTACTTAATCCAGTATTCCTCTTCTGATCTACTATTGTAGCCACCGTATTGATATCATGAGTCCAGTTCAGTTTCTGGTTTGTGATAACCCCAGGATGTTGATAGTAACGGATTCAGTAATGCATTGACTGTCAAGTGGAGATGGTCATTGCCTAATGATCTTGTGAGCGTTTAAAAAACTTTCATCATATCCTCTGTGTATGACATGCAATGAGTCAGTGTACCAGAGTGAGATGTATCTTTGAATTCTGTTAAGCATTTATTTGCTAATGTTGCAAATGGCAGTTTGATCTTGATATTAATTTAAGCTACTTGCAGGTTTGTTTTGCTATTGTATGTGGTCATTTTATTGTGCTTTGAATAATAACTACTTTCAGTGCTGACTGTGTATTCAGGAGGGCTATTCCAATTTCTGGAGAGGTTTAACTTTTATGGTGAAGTGCAATTTTGTTTCTTGCAGAAGAAAACTGAGCATCAGTAGTCTAAGTTAATATTTATTCAAATGTCTTGATTGCTGTTATAATTACCCACCAATATGTGGGCTAGTAGGTTTTTGACAGCATTATTTTCTTAATGCACTTTTCATGCACCACTTGTATTACGCTACTCTATTCATTTTAATCAGGTATAGAACGATGCTGGCATCTTGGATTCTACTAACAATTTTATTTTTTTCAGCTGTCAACTGCTTGCCTTATGACTGGCATATAAATACAGTGTCATTTACTTTAGTATTCAGTGCATCGTCTGAAAGTGCATCTCATCATCTCTCACCAGTTTCTATTTAGACACCACAGTGATGTCGGGATACTCTCTGGAGACTATAACATACCTACTTTGCTTGTGATAGAGTCCAGAGCCATTAGTACTGCATGTTTGAATAGTTTCCAAGTCTTCAGAGTTCATCAGGTTAGTGAGTTCATAAATCTGAATAATGCAATGATTGGAAGAAATCACAAGCTAGATCATGAAGCAGTTAATGAACAGAAAATGCGTCTCAGAATCCAAGGGCGGCTGAGCTGTTGTCTGTCCCTACCAGTGATATGAGCCTTTGATAATTGAACTGATACTGTTTGTGAGGTGGCTGCTTGTTTAAAAATTAAAATAACAAAAGTAAAGAAATAATCACATAGGTGCTTTTCGACATGCATTTAAGATAATGGGAGTAGAAATTGGGAAAACTGAAATAAAATTAACTATCATGGTCAGTCTTAAATCCTGATCCAACTAATACTTAGGTAGACAAGCAGGAGGTTGGAAGAACACAGCAAGCCAGATAGTCAACGTTTCAGGTGTAACTTTTCTTCAGGACTGGAGGTGGGTATAAGGGAGCTGCAGATGGAAGGAGGAAGGGTTGGAAAGAGAGTCGGGGATGGAAGGAAGGCTATTTGAAATTGGAGAACTCAGTGTTAAGTCCTCCAGGCTATAGGCTGCCCAGGCATAGAGGCATAGAGTCATAGAAGTGTACAGCACGGAAACAGCTTCAGTCCAACCAGTCCATGCCAACCAGATATCCCAACCCAAACTAGTCCCACTTGCCAGCAGCCAGGCCATATCCCTCCAAACCCTTCCTATACATATACTCTTCCAAATGCCTTTTAAATGCTGCAATTGTACTAGCCTCCACCACTTCCTCTGGCAGCTCATTCCAAACATGTACCACCCTCTGCGTTAAACAGTTGCCCCTTAGGACTCTTTTATATCTTTCCCCTCTCATCCTAAACCTATGCCCTCTAATTCTGGACTCCCCAACCCCATCCTATCCATGCCCCTCATAATTTTGTAAACCTCTATAAGGTCACCCCTCAGCCTCCGACGCTCCAGGGAAAATCGCCCCAGCCTGTTCAACCTCTCCCTGTAGTTCAAATCCTCCAACTCTGGCAATATCCTTGTAAATCTTTTCTGAACCCTTTCAAGTTTCACAACATCTTTCCTATCGCAAGGAGACCAGAATTGCACGCAATATTCCAAAAGTGGCCAAACCAATGTCCTGTACAGCCGCAACATGACCTCCCAACTCCTGTACTCAAAACTCTGACCAATAAAGGAAAGCATACCAAACGCCTTCTTCACTATCCTATCTACCCATGACTCTACTTTCGAGGAGCTATGAACCTGCACTCCAAGGTGTACATTACCATTAAGTGTATAAGACCTGCTAAGATTTCCTTTCCCAAAATGCAGCACCTCGCATTTATCTGAATTTAACTCCATCTGCCCCTTCTCAGCCCATTGGCCCATCTGATCCAGATCTTGTTGTAATCCAAGGTAACCTTCTTTGCTGTCCACTACACCTCCAATTTTGGTATGATCTGCAAACTTGCTAACTATACCTCTTATGCTCACATCCAAATCATTTATATAAATGATGAAAAGTAGTGGACCCAGCACCAATCCTTGTGGCATTCCACCGGTCACAGGCCTCCAGTCTGAAAAACAACCCTTCTTTATCTTTGAGCCAGTTCTGTATCCAAATAGCTAGTTCTCCCTGTATTCCATGAAATCTAACCTTGCTAACCTGTCTCCCATGGAGAACCTTGTCGAACACCTTTACTGAAGTCTACATAGGTCACATGTGCCGCTCTACCCTCATCAATCTTCTTTCCTACTTCTTCAAAAAACTCAATCAAGTTTGTGAGACATGATTTCCTAGGCACAAAACCATGTTGACAATCCCTAATCAGTCCTTGCCTTTCCAAGTACATGTACATCCTGTCCCTCAGGATTCCCGCTAACAACTTGCCCACCACTGATGTCAGGCTCACTGGTCTATATTTCCCTGGCTTGTCCTTACCATCTTTCTTAAACAGTGGCACCACGTTAGCCGACCTCTAGTGTTCCGGCACCTCACCTGTGACTATCGATGCTACAAATATCTCAGCAAGAGGCCCAGCAATCATTCCCCCAGCTTCCCACAGAGTTCTAGGGTACACCTGAACAGGTCCTGGGGATTTATCCAATCTTCCATGTCCCTTTCCACAGTAAATACTGATGCAAAATGCTTGTTTAGTATCTCCCCCATTTTCTGCGGCTCCACACAAAGGCCGCCTTACTGATTTTTGAGGGGCCCTATTCTCTCCCCTAGTTACCCTTTTGTCTTAATGTATTTGTAAAAACCCTTTGGATTCTCTTTAATTCTATTTGCCAAAGCTATCTCATGTGTTCTTTTTTGCCCTCCTGATTTCCTTCTTAAGTATACTCCTACTGCCTTTATACTCTTTTAAGGATTCACTAGATCTATCCTGTCTATACCTGACATATGCTTCCTTCTTTTTCTTAACCAAACCCTCAATTTCTTTAGTCAGCCAACATTCTCTATACCTATTAGCCTTTCCTTTCACCCTAACAGGAATATACTTTCTCTGGACTCTCGTTATCTGATTTCTGAAGGCTTTCCATTTTCCAGCCATCCTTTTACCTGCGAACATTTGCCCCCAATCAGCTTTTGAAAGTTCTTGCCTAATACCATCAAAATTTGCCTTTCTCCAATTTAGAACTTCAAATTTTGGAACTGGTCTATCCTTTTCCATCACTATTTTAAAACTAATAGAATTATGGCCCCAAAGTGCTTCCTACCTTCTTTCAGTTTGTGGTCTGATTCGCTGTGGCAATGGAGGAGGCCCTGACTAACCCTGTCTTCCAGCTACCAACCAGATTTATTCCTCCCATCAACCAACCAAATTGTACCCTCTACCTGTATTTACATATGCTTACCTCACCGCCCTGCCCTGCTCCTGACCCATAACCCCCCCCCCTTTATCTGTAGCTCCCCTTACACCCACCTCAAGTCCTGAAGAAGGGCTATACCTGAAATGTCGACTTTTCCACCTCCTGATGCTGCCTGGCTTGCTGTGTTATTCCAGCCTCCTGCTGGCCTACCTTGGATTCCAGCATCTGCAGTTTTTTTGTCACAAACTAATACTTAACCTCCAGTGAGTTTCAAAGCAAGCTGCTGCTGGTGAATTGGAATAAAACATTGGTCAGTAAAACAATAAGTGAAAAAGGGAGATTTTTTAATGAGTAGATGGTTCAGGTAGAGTAGATCTGTACCTATGAGAGCAAAAGGAAGATAGTTCAAAGCTTAACCCACTGGATAGTTGAAAGGTAGAGACCCTAATTTTGAGGTCAGGAGCTTAGTGATGACCTCAAAGAAAATTGTCCTTTTTAAAAACCTATTGACCTCAATTGAGTGGATTCATATTTTCCAAAAATAATTTCATTATGATGTAAGGTAATGCTGATGATGTTAGAATTCTCACAAAAGACCAGAAAGTTAAAACGCACTAATTTTTTTCACTAATCCTTTTCCCAGAAGCAAAATAATGATTTAATTCTATATATCGGATTAAGTTAGAAGGTGTAATACAGCATCATGAAAAATGTATTTTACATCTTCATTTTTTACTTTTAAATTCTGGATTTTTTAATAATCAAGAAATTTGATCTCCTGAAAGAAAAAAAATGATTTGTTTAGATACTGCCTGATCATCTATAATTGCAATTTAGAAAGTAGTTCAAAACCTGTTATTCCTCATTCAACAAGGTATAACTTTTTCAACAATTTTTTTCAGGTGAGACCAACAGTATAAAAAATGTGTGACAAATTGTGGCTTTAAGATATGTTTTTATCCTAGTCATTTTTTCAAGAAAGGTTTTAAGGTAGAGAGCAATCTACCAGAGCCACCAGTGTAAACAACTTATGAAGCCTTTTTTGAAAATAAAGGTTGGAATAATAGAATCAGCCTGAATGGGTGTGGTGAACTTCCCACAGGCCCAAGAATTTTAGTTTTAGCTTTCAGTAGTTGCTGTTGGAGGCTTGAAGTAGATGCTATTTTTTCCCTCTCTTGGTTGTAGCCAAAAGCAGGGTGTTCTCTGTCTCATATGTAACTCCTTTAGCAGGAAATCTGTTTTTTGAATTTGCTTGTTGCCAAGAGTGTGTTTATGGGATGTTACTATATTGGAACAGTTAATTAGTAATTGTTACTGTATCTATTATTCTGTTAAGTTTTCCAATAGAGTTAAGTTATTCTAAATTCCTCTTTCGTGTGTTTTTATTCATCCACTATAGTTAAACTATAGTGTGGTTTGCTTTAAATCCGGTAGTTTCTCCAACCAAATTACACCTGGAATGCAACACCTTACATTTGGTCCAAAATGAGTGAAATTCATGTCAAACCAAAGGAAATCTAAGATTTCCAGCTATGATAACTTAAGCAGGAGTCATTGATGAAGCTTCCAGATTTCCATATTTAATTGCAAATGTCAGGCATCAGAAGTTGCTTTTGGTTTTGCAGTTGTTGTGATGATATATTCTAACAGTTTGACCAACCATGGGCCCATGAAAAGCAGCTTTGGATAATTGTAAGGGTCACAATGCAGTGGAGAAGTAAGCTTAAATCAGAATAAGACAAAGAGTGAGTTTGAGAACAGTGACTAACATAACTGGAATCTAAAGCACTTTGAAGATCTCTAAGTATTGAAGGGGTAGTGAGTAGTCAACTAAAGACCAACGAATATGTATTATTGTGAAGACACAGTGTATGGCTTGAGTATTAAATAGTACTCTGGCAGCTTTGCTTCAATAGAGAAGGCAATTACAATGTGGCAAAAAAAGATGGAGAAAGTAGAAACTTTAGATTGTATAAACATGGATAATGTGATTGTATTTAAAAGGTTAACATAATTAAAGTCATATGATCCAGATAGAATGTACATAAGGTTACTGAAAGAAATATTGATAGATATTGCAAATTTCCAGTCACAAACTTCCATTAATATGGGATAAAGAAACAGAAGATTGTAAACATTACAGTCTTAAAAATTAGGCTGTGTGCTTAATATTGATGGTGGGCTTTATTTTATTATTGGTTCATGGTATGTAGATATCTCTGGCTTGTCTAGCGTTTATTGCCCATCTCCAATTGCTCAGCAGGCATTTAAGAGTCAACTGCATTGCTATGTCTCTGGAGTCACATAGGTCAGACCAAGTAAAGATGGTAGATTTCCTTATGAGCATTAGTTAATCAGATGGTTTTTCCAGCAATCAATAATGAATACATGGTTACCATTTGGCCAGGATTTAATACAAGATTTTTACTGAATTCAAGTTTGACTATCTGTTATAGTGGATTTAAACCCATGTCCTGAGAACATTAAACTGGGATTCTAGATTGAAAATTGAGTGACACCTTGGAGACCATAAATTTGGAGGAAAAACTAATTACACTTGCAAAAGTATGACCTCTGAAATAATTCTTCATACTCCTCCACCCGAACTGAGCAGGAGTTTAGTCTGTTTCACCATTACTAATCTGTCATATAACCTTTCTCCTCCTGCTATTTTTCTTGTGCACCACTTCCATTTTCCTATCTTCCTCCTCTTCATTCCTTTCTGTCCAAAACTTTCCTTACTCTGTTTACTCATCTTGCTCATTTTTCTCAACCTAAACGTTCCCTACCTGCTGCATGTTCAACTTGCCCCTTTCCCACTTTCCACCTTGGTTTGGTTAATTCCATGACCACTAATGCTACTTGACTTTGTACTTTACTTGGCTTTGACCCCTTTTTTTTGAAATGTTATTGGAGATCAATTTGTATAGATATGTAGAAGCGACTTTTCGTTTAAAAATACAGAAAAGTCCAGAAATGAAATGGATTGCATGGCAACTTAAGTAGGGAAAAGTTTTTCAATATTTTATTGCAGCTATGAATATCAGAGTGCAGTATTGTCACTCAAGATTCAGGAAGACATGGCAAACTATTGTGCCATATTTCAAGTGTATTATGCATGATAAGCCAATTATGGAAGTGAAAATTACGAGTCATTTTAAATGAAGTTGCAGATTTCACATAATCAAGAGCAGAAATGAAAAATATTGAACACGCTAGAAGCTAGTCAGCATTAGCTTGGGAAGGAAGCAGAAATGGACAGTTCAGAGATTGGGGAATTGCAAAATTAGAGGCATTTGCTCTGATCTCCAGAGGAGATGAGACTAATAGTGTCCTGAAATGATATCTTTCCATTCTCATTACTGAATATCAAGCTGAGAGGAAATGTTAAGTTTATATAGAGTCTTAGAAACATGTGAGGTCATGTATTCCCCATACAATAATGATTTGGAGGTGCCAGTGCTGGACTGGGGTGGACAAAGTTAAAAATCACACAACACCAGCCTATAGTCCGACAGATTTATTTGGAAGCACCAGCTTTCGAGGTGTTGCCTCTTCATCAGGTGATCCATACAATATTAACAGCCTTCTTATCATTGATTTTGATGAACATTTTGGGATTGGACCTGAAAGAGCAGTACTGCAAACTGTTAGGTAGCAATTCCAGTGAGAGTGTGAATCACCGATAACCAAATTGTGCCGATACCTTTTTCTTTTTGATTTTAAAAGAACAGGCGGAGGGTCCAGATTGACTAGGGGAACTGAAGACAGAAAAAGGAGTTATACTTGCTTTAGCTTTGTGGCTAAAACAATAAACAAAAAGTTGGTGTGACAAAGACAGTGGAGAAAATATTGCACAACTGTGAATTACTGATCTCAATTCTTTCTCAACTCCATCGCCAAAATAGAGCAATACACTGGCAAGCAAATAATCACACCCCAGCCTGCAGATTATGGGAGTATGCACACCATGAGAACTCAAATGCACACTTGGCAACTCATTCAGTACAAGTTCTCAGTAATTGTCCACATCTTTGATTCCCAGCTGAATAGCACTCAACAGATTCAATGAGGTAGAAAGCCTCTGCTAAAATTTATAAATGAAAGCAACCCAAGAGACAAAGAATAAAACACTCATGCCAGAATAATCTAATTCTTATTTCCTAGATGGCTTGTGTTTTCGTGCAGGAAAGTGACATGACTGAAATATGGACAGTGATATTAACATCTGCTGTCGCCAAACACATTAATAGTCAAATAATGTGTGAAATCATGTGTGAATCTCTGAAGTACTATGTATTGTGCATTCTGTTCTAATTTGATTTACATGCAGATTGGTGTCAATAAAATCAACCAACATCTGCAGCATTTTAAATGCAGTAAAACAGAATTGCAAAATTCCAGCATCCACAGTATTTTCCTTTCATTTTAGGTAATAATGTTGTTGTCAAACATTTCATTATTTTACTACCTCTCATACTAAGAGTGAGCTCCTTGATTGTTTTCTACTTCCAAACAATTTCATTCACATTAATTGTGACATTGTTGTTGAAACTTTATTGCTGAAGACAAGTAATGATTTTATTTTTACTCTGTGGCATTCCCTTTATGGATTTACATTGCCACAAAGATCATGCTACCACAGAGGGACTTGGACAGCTGCGGGTACTCCATGGGCAGACATCTAAGTCTTTCTTTTGATAGACAATTGCATACAGAACTCCAAATCCATGTGAGGCCATGGCAGCAGACTTCATGGCATGAATGTAATCTGTGGAAGACTGACTAACTTTAATGCTAGGGGCTGAGTTCTTTAGAAACAGTCAGTCATTGTACTATGATTTTCAGTGTTACTAGATGAAGCATAGATATTAATTGTAAGTCCCAACTGATTAGTTGAACTCACTGTGTTACCATTAAAAAATCTGCTGCCTTGGCATAACTGCTTGGCAATGACAATGAGGAACTGTCCTCACAGCTTCCAGGTCAGCAAAGAATAATATGCAGAACTGTGCCATCTGCTGCAAGAATACCTGCAGCTTAAATGAACTTGGCAGCAGTGACAGTAAAGATCAGCTGTACTCTCAAAACTGCCTCCGTCCTCATTCCATGCTGCAGTGTTGTGCGTTGGGGACGAGGAAGCTGTTTGTGACTTGCAAATGAGAACACTCTGTCTGAAACTGCCTCTGTCAATTGTGTACACAGTACCCTCTTTTATTCAAGTGCAGCTTCATCTTCCTCATGTCTGCAGTGGTGTCACAATTTTCCCAATTCTTTTTATCATGCGTCATGAAACCGAGACTGATTTTCATGTAACGTCTACTGAAGGTATATTTTTTTTTAATATTCTGTATGGAATGGGAGTGTCACCAGCAAGTCCAACATCTATTGTCCATCTCTATATGTCCTTCAGAATGTGATGATGAGCTACTTTAAGGTGCTGACGTAGGGCAGATACTCCCATATAATGTAATCTCTCTGTGCACCCACCCCGCCCACTATTGTAAGCCACAAGTTTTTGTCGTACGGTTGCAATCAAGTTTCAAGAAAGAAACTGGTTTGAGGTCCAGACGTCAACCTCGGCACTGGAAACAACAGCAAACTTAACTCTTGCTGACCCTGCAAAGTCCTCATTTAGACCATCTGGGCACCAGTGCCAAATTGGGAGAGCTGTCTCAGGTTAATCAAGCAACAGCCTGACCAATGTGCCCCAGACACCACCATTACTGGTCCTTGGCGAGGTCCTGTGCCACTAGCACTACAGAGTTGGTAGCACACTGATATAGTGAGGAGAGAATTGCTCTGGGACTCCTTTTTAATATTGACTCTGAACCCCATGATGACTAATGGCATCAGATGAAACACTCACAAGGAAAACTTCTGCTTATCACCTACCACCCTTTCCTGTTCCCTTGGTTGACAGACCAGTCCTCCTTCATGCCCCACTTTCAGCAAGTGCAGAGGGTGGCAAGGGTGCAGAATGGACTCGAATGTAGGCTTTAATGTTTTCATCAAAAGTCATTCAGGAGCAGCACTACTGGCTGAGCTGTTTGAAAGTTAAAGAACATATTGCTAGATTGACTGGGACTATAACAGGTAAAGGAAATGAGGCATAATCCTGTTTTACCTCCTCTTCACCTGACTCAAACATCTGTCCATGACAGGATCAGGAAGAGTGACCACCTTACAGTCTTTGGCTGAAGAAGTCCTGTCTTCATACGGAGGATGCCCTCCATGATACTACTGCCATGCTAAATAAACAGATCGAGCAACTTGACTGGATATCTGTGAGATGTCATCAGGAGCAGAATAATATAACAGTATATGCAATGTCATGACCTAACACATCCTCTACTCTACCTTTACTATCAGGGAATAACCTTGGTTCAATGAAGGTGCCAAGAGGGTGTGCCAAAAGTAGTATCAAGCAACCTGAAAGTGAGTTTTAAAGCTTGTGAAATTATAACATAAAACATCTTGTATGCCAAACAGCAAAGGAGCAAGCAATAGATTAAAGTCTTGCCACATCAAGTTGTGAATGGTGATGGGAAAATAAAACAACTCAATTTTCAGCCAGAAACGCAAAGGAGTGGTTCAGCTCATCCTTCTCCAGAGGTCCATGGCATCATGGACACCAGTGTACTTCCAATTTCCACATAATATCAAGAAACAGTTGAAGGCACTGGATACCTCAAAGTTAATGGGTCCTGGCAAAATTCCAGAAATAGCACTGATGATTTGTGCTTCAGAACTTGCTGTGCCCTGAGGCAAGCTGTTCCACTTACCCAGGTATGTCCTGTACACACATGCAGGACAAATCCAACTGACAACTTACAATCCCATCAATCTGCTTTTGATCTTCATTAAGCTGATGGAAGAGGTCATCAGCAAAGGTATAAAGCAGGTGCTCAGCAATAACCTGCCCATTAGTCCTGGCAGAATCCAAATTAGGCTTCAATCAGCTTCTGACCTCATTACAGCCCAGATTCAAATTTAGAGAGAAGAATTGAACTCCAGAGTGAGGTGAGTATGACTTCCCTTAACATCAGGTCTGCATTTGAGCAAGTCTGGCATTAAAGAGCCCTCTCCAAACTACAATCAATGAGCATCGGGGAAAACTCTCTGCGAGTTGGAGTCTTACCTAGCACAGAGGATACTGATTATAGTTGTTGGTCAGTCATCATAGCTCGAGGACATCTCTGGAAGAGTTCTGCAGGGCCCAAGTAACTTCAGCTGCTTCATCGAAGCCCTTCTCTCCATCATGAGGTCAGAAGTGGGAATGTTTGCTGATGACTGGTATTCAACATTATGCATTCACAACTCCTCAATACTAAAGCAGTACAAGACCTATACAATATTCAGACGTGTGTTTACTATTGACAAGTGCCATTTATGCCACACAAATAGCAGACAGTGAAGATCTCCATTGAAAAGAGGATCTAACCACCACTTCCTGACATTTATTGTCATCACTTTCCTGAATACTTCCACTATATATATTCTGTGGGTTGCCATTGACCCATTGTAACCATTGTTGCCATTGAAACTGAATTGTACTACCTATATAAATACAGTGGCTGCAAGAGTGGGTCAGAAGCTAGGAATGCTGCTATGAACGACATGGGTTCCCAACTCCTCCAAAATTGGTCCTTTTCATAATGCACAAGTCTGGAGTGTGATAGAATATTCCTCATTTATCTGGATGTGTGCAGCTCCAACAACACTCAGGAAGCTTGGCACCATCCAGGACAAAGCAGCCCAGTTGATTGGTACAACATCCATAAGCATCCACTCCCCCTACCATCACTCAGTATCAGCAGTCTGTAGTATCTACAAGATGCTCTGCAGAAATTGACCAAAGATCCTCAGACAGCACCTTCTAAACCCATGACCACTATCATATAGATGAACAAGGGCATCAGATACATGAGTTTAGATTAGTGTGGTGCTGAAAATCACAGCAGGTCAGGCAGCATCCGAGGAGCAAGAAAATCGGTGTTTCGCGCAAAGGCCCTTCATCAGGGCTTTTGTCCGAAACGTCGATTTTCCTGCTCCTCAGATGCTGCCTGACCTGCTGTGCTTTTCCAGAACCACACTAATCTAAACTCAAGTTTCCAGTATCTGCAGTCCTGACTTTTGCCATCAGATACATGGGAATACCACCATTTCTGAGCTCACTTCCAATGTACTCATCAACCTACTTCTGAAATATATTGCCATTCCTTCAGTATTGCTGGGTTAAATTTCTGGTACTTTGTCCCTAGCAACACTGAGTGTACTTGCATCAAATAAACTGTAGCATTTCATGAAAGCAGCTATCTGCGAGGTCACGTAGGGATTACAGTAAATGCTTGCCCAATTAGAGATGCCCACATCTTCTGAATTAATCTAAGAATGGTAGTGCTGTGAGTAGATTCAGCCTGATAGAGATATGTTGTGTCCTCTTGGAGACCTCAGTCCAACACAACTCACTTGTTGTAAAATCCAAAATACACAACTTAGCAGTAGACTAATTTCTCTTTAAGTTACAGTTCTTTTGAATCCAAATCGCTTAGTTTGTTGTAATACAGGCAGCAGCATTTGTATGGTTTCATATTCAAGTCTTTTTATCAAATCAGTTCAGCTGAAGAATAATGTTTTAATTTTCTATGATTTATTTTAGTTTCCCACAGGATCTGAATTAATCATTTAATATATATTCAGCAAAATGTTCTGATACCTGCAGCGACTTGTTAAAATGCCATCATTGATAGACTCATTTCTTGGAGTAATTCAGAATAAACCTTTCATTTCTTGCAATAATATAACATTTCTTGAGGTTAGAACTAGGATTCTCCAGGATGGAGTATTTGCTACAATGGTCTTGATTCAATACGATGGTCTTGTCATTGCAGGTACTTGTTGTGATTCACTGGGACACTTTAGTTCTTGTTGTTGAAAGTCCTTCTAACATGTACTGACAGATTTGCTCCTTCTATAACTTGGCTCCAAGGGTTATTTCCCTTCGTGATTCACTGTGATAGATGCAGAATATAGTTTCTCACAGGAACTTGCTCTTTTTTGGTGACAATCTAATCCCATGGATATTTCAATTTATACTTAATCATCTGCAGTAATTTTCCATTGTTAATATGCTTTCCATAAGGAGTGGTTCATTTGCAGCATTTTTGCCTGATCTTCTCTGATTAGTAACAATTTATAATAATGTTTATGTTTTTATTATTCACTTGTAGAAAGAACTACATTTTGCAGGGATTTGCTGCAATGACCTCTCTTCTCAAAGGGATCAGCTGCAATGCTGCAACTCATTTTTTTTTCTCTGTTTTGCGCTCTGATTTGTCAGAAAGATTTTCCATGATTCTTCAATTGATGTTCACCTTGCCCCTGTTGCTGCACAAAAGAATTAATTGCAACACTGTCTCAATCATCCTCTTGTTTCCTCTAACATTGTACTTTTGTTGCAGATAATTGCAGTAACTATTTTGCTTTTAGGATTTCAAGAATCTTCAGCACATAACATTTCCTCTATGCTTCTGTACCATCTCACATGTCAAGCGCTTTTCATTGCTTTCTTATTAGATTAGATTAGATTACTTACAGTGTGGAAACAGGCCCTTCGGCCCAACAAGTCCACACCGACCCGCCGAAGCGCAACCCACCCATACCGCTACATTTACCCCTTACCTAACACTACGGACAATTTAGCATGGCCAATTCACCTGACCTGCACATCTTTGGACTGTGGGAGGGGTCTCTGGAGCTGTGAGGCAGCAGTGCTAACCACTGTGCCACCGTGCCGCCCACTAATTATTTTGTGATATTTCTGAGGACAGAGCTATCTAAATGCAATCTTAGTGAAAATAGAATATCAATAGTCAAGTTTCATTATTTGACTTTACCCAAAACCTTTGTGGAAGAACAATGTTTTTAAAAAAGATACTGCTGGCCTCAAATGAATGCTATAGTCAAATGATAAGCCCAGTCAACTCACATGGAAGATGCAAAACTGATTCTATTGTCATTTTTAATCACATAGCACTGAAACTTAGTGCGGATCAAGAAATATCTCTAGTTTTACACGCACACTCGCATGATAACAGCACACATTAGGAGTTACTTCTGTTCGAAAACAATGGAGCTGGACTTGGAATATACAAATGAACTATTTCCATATTTGTTGTGTTTGTTTTAGTACAGAAAGCAACATGGACTGGTAACAGAGACACTGGAAGCTTTGTCTCTTTTTTTCTCGCTAGCCCTCCCATCCCCAAATGTCCCTTAAGCTCAGAAACTAGGTAATGAAAAGCAACTTGAAACAGCAACAGTGATTTACTGAAGAACTCCAAGACATCTGCAGCTTTGCCATTATGGAGGAAACAAGATAGCAGCTAAGGTTTCATTCTCGTAACTCAAGTTTTTTTTCACTGCAACTGGCAATACCTTCCAATATGTCCTAACTAATGGTTCTTCCCATTTTTGTAAACTCATCACATGTACTTTTGTGTGTGTCTTTCGCACTTAATTTTTTTTTCAACTTAGTCGGCATAAAACTCCACTCTTGCTTGCGAATGCTGTGGAATTGGATTTCCTTTGCCATTTGTCTGGTTAACTAATTTGAACTGAAGTGTGCTGAAAAAGAGGGGAGCTGTGACCCCTCACCTGGTTTTAAATGTTATTTGCATCTTTTATTTATGGGTATCTATGTGCATTACCTGAGAGAATACAAATGTCAATACATCAAACGTTGAGAAGCAAATTCTGGCAAGTGTGTATCTACGTTTGTATAAAGAATAAAGGTATAAATGAACAATCTTGAAAATAGACATGATATATAAGTAGAAAGTCCATAATAGGCACAAATATCATAATGCAGGGCTGCTTGATGAGGTGCATTTTGGATTAAGATAATTTTTCAATACATATTTTTCTCACCAATAGATGGATAGAGGCATGTGCTTAGTACATGGTTTTAGTTTGGACAGCTGGTAAGTGGATATATGAGGAGAGCACAAGAGAGAGAGAGCATTGTGAGAAGCCTGATAACAGACCTCATCTTGGCAAGCAGCAACAACAAACCAAATGGATGAAAATAAGTTTAATAATAGGAGAGGGTTGGGGGGGGGGGAAATCAAAATGCTTAATCTTTTGTCCCAAAAGAACATTTTTTTCCCTTTAAAAATCAACAACCCAGCAGCTTTTTGTGAAGCACTGTTTCTTAAGTGCTTTTTGTTTAGAAAAGGTACCTGTCTCTTCTTTCCAGCCTTCCGAGATACTTAGTTTGTACCTTAGTCAAAATGTGTAAACATTTATGTGGTATGACTGAGAAATCCTACTTTGGCAAGGCGAGCTGTGCCACATTTAGCAGTAGGCTGCGAAGGTGCAGGATACTTTAACCTCTTTTGGCTCTCTTTGTCAGACAATTGAGCTGTACATTTAGCTGTGCATTTGATATTAACCTTAATGGTTTTTGTCAGTGCACTTAGTGGTTTGTTAATTGTAGAACTTCACGACAAAACACATTTGTTTGATTAAAATAGATAATATATTTAATTCACGGTTTACTGCAGTTCTGAGGATTTGTATGATTTTTGTAATGCTTTACCATTCTCTGTACTGGAACATTAATTTTTCACTTTATTGGTGAGTGCATTTAAAATACAGTATTTCATGAGCGCAAGACATGTCTGCATTTTAAAATCATACAAGATTTTCAACATTGCAACTTCCTGACAGTGCAGAATCTTTATTGGTATTGATTTCAACAAGTCTTTAATTAAGATTGGTATCTTTTGTGGGGGTAAAAGAAGTTATAAATTCTGATCTGATTGTCTACTTGCTAACTAAGCAGTTGTCAAGTGTACAGTTGTCCTTCATGCTGTTTAGTTGGGTTGTTGAATAAAATGTATTTTGTGGCTTGGAATATGATTTCATTTTTTTAGTTAAAATTATACTGACTTATTTTAATGTAGCCTAATTACTAAATTACAAAATAAATCAATTTAAATTTAATTTGGATCCTAAAAGATCTATTTCTCTTAATTGTACAATAAAACTGCTGTCAATAAATGGTACCTCCTATCAGAGAATGTTTGTTTTTTGTAAGACATTCATTTCAATACTTCATAACTTAAAGATAACTTTCATATGACATAATTACTAAAATAGGCATTTCACAAAGCTAATTCCCACAGCCATTATGATTTCTCATTCAGATTTTCTAAGACTCCAAAGTAGGAACTGAAGACTGATTTTAGTCTTTTGGTTGAATTTTCCCAGCTCCTGAGTCACATAGGTGACTGCAAGACAATATGATGTAATGACATCAGAGAAATGAATTTTTTGATGTTAAAGGGGAAAAAAGTCCACTTTGGCAGCCAAAGTTTAAACAGCAAGATGAGAATCTCCCTAGTGAGGCCTGAGGCCTATATATTAACATCTCATTATCTGCTCTTGCCTCATTTTTATATGCAGTTTGCTATTCTCCCATACAATGGAGAGAAGATAAATGGTAACATCTCCCATCATCAAAATGGGTACATGATGGCTTCAGCTCACACTTTGCTCCTACAGACCATTTGGTCCAGCGTTACCCAACACCTCTGGACTAATTCCATGGTTTGCAACTGCCTGTACCTCCCACCTCATCCATGAAAGTTGGCATTGGACAATGCACCAATCTTGCCACATCAACATGATACTTCTCAAACTCACTTAGAGTCCAGTTATCCACTTCAGTGCTGTACTTTAGCGTGCACTGACTCCTTGCATTATAATGCTGCTATGAGACTCCTTTTACATGCAGGGACAGTCACCCATCCCATGGATTAGAATTGTGTATGCTTCCTAGCAACAACACATTCTGTGCCTACTTAGATGCTCACAGCAACCCTGGCTTGGCACATCATTCAGAGTTTGCTGGTTTTGCTGTGCATCTGTCTCATTTTGCCTCTGAGCTCATAGACAAAGCTGGACATCTTGTCATGTTTGCCAACAGTGACCTATCAAGGGACAGGATAAGGTGCTGTATGATAGCATGCTATGTCAATATCACACCTACAGTATGTGCCAACAATGTATGTGGTAAAAGTACCACACGTACATCAGCCAAATGGCCAAGTCTGAAAATGTAAGGGGAGCAGTGCTGAGTCAAGTTCAGAAACTGTTGTCAGTCAGAGGGTCCTCACACAAGTGAAGGACATTTTCTGATATCATGCAGGGACATGGATACAGTTATTTTGGATAGTCAGCATCAGGAGTTCCATGGTATTGCAGTCTGGAAAATGGATTACAGTCATTCCTGCAAATCTCCAGTGCATCCAGACAGGGGGTTAGTAATTTAAATTAGTCTGGAGCTGCATAAAACTGAGTCAGGAAACTAGTCACTCAAGTTTACGCTGTCCTTCCATGTCCGTCAGGAGGTTATACCATGATCAGTCCTGAACAATGATAAGATGGTATGGCTATGTGGGGGATAAAGTAGCACTAGTATAGGCAGCGTTTAACCTGGAGGCTGCTGCCAAAATTGAGAGAGCTGTCTCACATTCCTGATGAAGGACATCTGCCCGGAACATTGACTCTCCTGCTCCTAGGATGCTGCCTGACCTGCTGTGCTTTTCCAGTTTTAACTGAGACCTGTCTCTCACAGTCTAGTTAAGCAAAAACCTGAAATTGTATATGTGAGATTCCATGAGTGTCACTATGTCTCATACACTATCAACATCATCCCAGGACTTGTCCTGTCCCACTGCTGGACAGTGGTATGCAGTTGGGAGGGAGTTGCCCTGGGAGTCCTCAACATTGACTGTGGACCCCTGAAGTTTCAAGGCCTCAACTTAAACATGGGCAAGGAAATGTCTCACTGATAACTGCATACCATCCTCCCTCAGCTAATAAATCAGTACTCCTCCACATTGAACAACACATGGGGAAATCACTGAGGGTGGCAAGGGTGCAAAATGTGTTCTAATTTCCACCACCATGAATAGCTCAGCAGCAGCACTACTAATCAAAGTGGTCAGATCCTAAACGATTTAGGTGCT
Source organism: Chiloscyllium plagiosum (assembly GCF_004010195.1). Taxonomy (NCBI): domain Eukaryota; kingdom Metazoa; phylum Chordata; class Chondrichthyes; order Orectolobiformes; family Hemiscylliidae; genus Chiloscyllium; species Chiloscyllium plagiosum. Next base: position 37,847,126 of record NC_057729.1, on the reverse strand, counting down.
ACACTTGATCTGTGACAGGTGTTGGGAGAAGTAACAAGTGTAAAAATGTACTTGACTTCATCCTTACTAATCTGGCGGCTGTAGTTTCACCTGTCCATAACAGTATAACGGCGAGTGACCACAACATGGTCCATGTGGAGATGAAGTCCTGCCTTCACATTGAGAGTAAATTGTGTGGGGTAGTGTGATGCTATAACCACACTAAATAGGACAGACCTCAATCAAATGTAATAATTAAACCAGGCATCCATGAGGTGCTGTGGTCCATCATCAACAAAATTGCACTCCAGATCAATCTGCAACCTACCTGGCATATTCCCAACTCAACCATTACCAAGAAGCCAAGGGTTCAATCTTGGTTGAATGGAGAGTACAAGAGGACACACAAGGAGTAGCACTGGGCATTCCTAAAAATTAGGTATCCACCTGGTAAAGCTACCAAGCGCAATTACTTGTATGCCAAGCAGCATACGCACAATTGATCCCACAGCCAACAGATCAGATCTAAGCTCTGCAATCCAGCTATATCCCAGTTGTGAATGGGGTGGACAATTAAACAATTCACTGGAGAAGGAGGCTCCACCAATATCCATATCACTAATGATGGAAGAGCCCAGCACATCAGTATAAAAGCTGAGGCTGAAGCATTTGTAGCAATCTTCAACCAGAAGTGCCATGTGCATGATCCATCTCCGCCTCCAGTGGTCCCCAGCATTACTGATACCAGGCTTCAGCTGATTCGATTTACTTCATACAATATCAAGAAATGGTTGGAGGCACTGGATACTGCAAAGGTTACAGGCCCTAACATCATTGCAACAATAGTACTGAAGACTGTGCTCCAGAACTTGCAGCTCCGATAGTGAAGCTCTTCTAGTATAGTTACAACACTGGAATCTATCCAACAATATGAAAAATTATCCAGATATGTCCCGTACATAAAAAGAAAGGACAAATCCATGCTCTTCAGTTACTACCCCATCTTGATCATTAGTAAAGTGATGGAAGTTGTCATCGACAGCGCTATCAAGCAGCACTTACTCAGCAATAACCTGCTCACTGATGCCCAGTTTGGGTTCCACCAGGGCCACGCAGCTCCAGACCTCATTCCAGCCTTTGTTCAAACATTGATAAAAGAGCTGAATTCTGTGAGACATTAAGGCCTGCATTCAACTAAGTGTGGCATCAAGGAGCCCTCGCAAACTGGACTGAATGGCTATCTGGGGGTAACCTTTCTGCTGATAGGAGTTTTACCTGACACATAGGAGGATGGTTGTGGTTGTTGGAGGTCAATCATCTCAACTCCAGGATATCTCTGTGTTAGTTCCTCAGGGTACTGTCTGTCTTCAACTGCTTCATCAATGACCTTCTCTCCATCATAAGGCCAGAAGTGGGGATGTTCACCAATGCTTGGTGCTGAATATCGTACATTCATAAATCCTCAGATACTGAAGCTGTCCATTTTCAAATGTAACAAAATCTGGACAATATCCAGACTTGGGTTGACAAGTGACAAATAACATTTGTGCCACACAGATGCCAGGCTGTGACCATCATCAATAAGAGACAATGTAACCACTGCCCCTTAACATTCAATGCTGTCACCTTCACTGAATTCCCCCACTGTCAACATCCGGGGAGTTACCATTGATTAGGATGTTCAAATAGACTCACCACGTACACACAGTGTCAACTAGAGTTAGGAATACTGTAGCGAGGAACTCACTTCCTGACTCTTCAAGCCTGTCCACATGGCACAAGTCAGAAGTATGATAGAATACTCCTCACTTGCCTGGATGGGTGCACCAACAAAACTCAGGAAGCTTGACACCATCCATGACTCAATTGGTACCACATTCACAAGCAAGCATTCCCTCCCTCCTCCTCTGACGCTCAGTAGCAGCACTGTCTACTATCTACAAGATGTACTGCAAAAATTCGCCAAGGCTCCTTGGACAGCATGTTCTAAACCCGCAACTACTTGCATCTAAAAGGACAAGAGCAGGAGATTTATGTGAACACTACCACCTGCAAGTTCCCCTCTGAGGCACTCACCATCCTGACTTTGAAGGACATTGCTATTCATTCACTGTCACTGGGTCAAAATCCTGGAACTCCCTCCCTAATGCATTGTGGTTCAACCCACAGCAGGTGGACTGCAGCAATTAAAGAAGGCAGCTCACTATCATCTTCTCAAGGCAGCTAGGGACAGTAATAAATGCTGGCCAGCTAGTGACACCCACGTCCTACAAGGGAATAAAAGAATGGTGCTATGGATAGCCTGTATAGTTTGGTTCTTGCAGCTACTATGATAAATAATCTGACATGTGCTGATACAAAGTGGCAATATATTTATGAATCTGAGTTTTTATTTGCTATGAAATGCCACCCATGCCTTTGTTCCTTTAGAAGCTTTTTGTTGGTTTCTCTCCCAGTAAGTGAAAGGCTATTTGTGGCTGGTGGTGACCTAGAGCACAACTGGAAAAATGTGATGCCATAGGTGGAAATTCAAGCAAGACCCAACCATGGCAAATATTTCCACTTCAAGTGAGCAAAGTAATGTGAGAATGGTGCCATAAGGGTATGGTGCATAGATAATAAGCTGAGAACTTGATGCAATAACTTGATAGGCTCAAAGTGAGAAACCATCAATGAAACTCCCCCAAAACTGCACTATTTTGTTATTTGAAAACAAAACTTTCTGCTATTATGTTCTAGTGTCAATTCTATTGCAGTACTTGCAGAAACATGAACTAACATTTCTTTCAAACACATTTGGACCAATCACGTCATTCTGGATTACTAAAGTGAATATGCCTACATAACTGAGGCAAGTGTTTCTGCTTTGTAACAAAACTTTAAAATGGAGACAATTTTGACATCGGTATTTCCATTCTTTTAGAATTAAATGTTTAATAAACCTTTCCTCTAGTCACCATTGCCATCTTCTCAAGGGCAGTTAAGGATGGTCAATAAATGCTGGTCCAACCAGCAAAGCCCACATTCCTTTGTTCAATGTTTAAGAAGTTGCATGGATAGATTGCAAAAATCTGCCACTTTCTCCTTTCAAGACAGGAAGGTGCTAATTTGCAGAAGTATGTTTGAAAAAAATTGACCTTGATTGCTGAAGCACCTTAATGCAAAAAAGCGACCCTGGTGCATGACCAAATGAAATGTTTTTACTTTCCTGACATTGTTTGCTACTGAAGCTCATTTCCTATTTTATAATCTTAACAGAATAAAACACCATGCTGATGAGGAAAGATTATTATATTTACACAACATAAAATGCTGAAAATATTGTTATTTTAAGAGATAATGCCAGAAACATCCAATAGGTCAGGAAGCACCTCTGAAAGAAAGAACAAAGTTCGAGCATTGGAACCAGTTAGTTCCTACTCTTACCAGTCTGAGCTGGATGCAGAAGAATCTTGGTGGGATCTGGGCAATGGGCTGTGGGGTTTTTTTTTTTGCAGTCAGGAAAAATACTCCCACAAAATTTGGGGCCCCTTTCTTGATGAAACTGGAGAAGGCGATGGCCTAGAGGTGTTATTGCTAGATTGTTAATCCAGAGACTTGAGTAGTGTTCTAGTGACCTGGGTTTGAAACCCCCACAATAGATGGTCTGGTCTACACTTGACTCCCGATCCACACCAATGTGGTTGTCTCGAACTGTCCTCTTCATAATTAGGAATGGGTAAATGTCCTCATGCTGTGAATGAATGGAAAAAAAAGTTGCCCCTTATTCTGTTTTCTGTCTGACTGTCTCTCTCTCCCTCTCTATCTCTCTCTCGGTGTCTCTCATAAATGATTAGAGAAATTGTTAATGTCAAAATTGCAATTGAGTTTGGAATTTTACATGAATATGACTGTGGAAAGAGATTATTAGCAGTAAGTGCCTATTTTGGTTATTTTATGTTAATGTTAACTAATTTTAAGATTTGAAATTGAGACTTCAAGCTCCCCAAAGATGGATTTTCAGATTTATTATTAGTAGCACAGGTAAACCATATTCTGATCAATATTGAGCCTCAGGTTTAGTTGCTGATAAAGTGAGCTCTGTGCTCACTGTGCTTGATTGATCAAACATGGACGTGGGCTCAGTGAAGTGCACTAACATCAGCCAACCTTCCATTAGTTTTTATGGAAACATGAGTGTAGATGTTTTGACTGCATAGAAATATTTCAGACCTTTAGCTAAACTTGTTTCAAAGCTAGAGACTTATGTCACCTCTGTATCCTTGGGTAGGTTGTTGCAGGAATGCACTTGGTAAAGGACATCCACTGAGACCTGCCAGTGGCCCATGCTTGCGCCATTGGATTGAAATACCCAGTATTGAGTAACAATATTCATTTCAGTTGTGTAATAACCTTTGCATGTGTAAAAGAACATGTAATGAAAATTCAGAGCTGGAAAGCAAGAGATAGCTTCTTAAGCTACCAACTTTTTGCTTTAATATAACGTACAAGTATTTCCTATTCTCAATACTAATTGCAACAGATGGAGTATGGAACTGACAATTGTAAATTATCATCCCGCATCACACCAGCATCGATATAGTTCACTCATAATCTCTATGAAGGAATATTTTTAACATCAGTTGATTTTGCTTTTTCAGTACATTTATGCCAATTTTGTTATTCCCCAATTGAAATGCATTGTGCAATTTTAATACTAAATTTATGAACTGCAAAAAATCCATCAAATATGTTTGCTTTTAATTACACCTCAAATTAAGTATTTTCAGATTATTCAAGCTATTTAACGTGTAGAATAAAATTGACTAAATTGTTCAGAATAGGAATTTCAGATTCAAATCTGAATGTTACTGACTTAAATGATAATATCAAGCAGCAGATGGGTATGTAACCATAATGCTTTCAAACCTCATGGCTATTTTGGGTGCTAAATATAATCAACGTCTCAGCAGTTTTCTGGGATTATGCATTCCAGTGACCTTATTCACTTTAATGCAGTGAAGGAGTAAAGAATCTCAAACAGATGTTCACAGATGATTGCGCAGTGTTTGGTGCCATTTACAATTCACCAGATACCGAAGTCATCTGTGCTCCATGCAACAAGACCTGAATAATATTCAGACTTGATATGATAAGTGGCAACCAGTATTCATGCCACACATGTGCCAAGTAATGACCATGTCCAATAAGAGACGGTCTAACCATCTTACATTAACATTGAACGACATTAGCATCTGAGTCCCACACCAGCAGCAGCCTGGGGTTACCTTCAAACTGAAGTGTAATTAATCACATACATTCTCTGGCTACATGAGCAGATCGGAGGCTGAGAATTCTGCTCTCCTGACTTTCAGAAGAATGTCTACCAATTTCAATTGAGCAGTAATATGATACAAAGCACAGGTTAGCAGAGTGATATATAAGTTCCACTTGTCTGGATAAGTACACTTTCAAAAACATTCAAACTTGACACCATCCAGGCCAAACCAACCCACATGACTGCACCTGAACATATCCAGCAGCTTGAACATCAACTACCTCCACCATCGATGTAAAGTTACAGCAGCATATACCACCTGCAAGGTGCATTAAGCAATTTGCCAAACTCTCTTGGCAGCACTTTCCAAAGCAATGATGTCTACAACCTAGAAGTTCAAGGGCAACAGATGGTCTGGGAAAGCCACTGCCTGCAAATTCTCCTTCAAGTATTTCTCAATCTTGAGATAAAACTATATTCCTATTCCTTGTCAATGGATCAAAATCCTGTAATTCTCTACCGAAAGGCATTGTGGGCGTAGGCACACCACTTGTTTCAAGAAAGCATCTTATTACATTTTCAGCCAATTAGGAATGGGCAATTAAAGCTGCCATTATGAGAGACCCTACTGTCCAGTGACAATGAAAAATAAATATTTCATAAGTTGTTACATAAATCACAATTCTTCGGTAAGTCAGACTTTCATGAGTTAAGGACACATAATCAACTCAATTTTGCAGTGGTCATGATGGAAATGCATGTTGGCATTATTATTATTCCACTAAAACTGTCAGCAACATTTGGAAATCGCACATATGCAGAATAACTCAGAAATCCAGAGGCTGCTGTCAATGATCCCATGCTTCTCAGACTGAACTATTGTCCATTGCCCAGATCCCACCAAGATTCTTCTGCAACCAGCTCAGACTGGTAAGAGTAGGAGCTAACTGGTTCCCATGCTCGAACTTAACTTTGTTCTTTCTTTCAGAGGTGCTTCCTGACCTACTGGATGTTTCTGGCATTCATTACTATTGAGCTCTTCCCAAAGTGCAGTCTCTAACAATCCATGGATAGTTGGGTTGGAAACAGTAAGGACTGCAGATGCTGGAAGTCAGAGTCGATGAACTGTGGAGCTGGAAAAGCACAGCAGGTCAGACACCATCTGAGGAGCAGGAAGGTCGATGTTTCGGGCATTCGTCAGTACAGATAGATATGGATAGTTGAGAACTTCTTTATTTGCCATGTTGATCACTATCAAGTTATTATTCCACTACATTCCACGTGTAACTTGGTTTTTAATTACATACCAAACTCTCAATTTATTCTAAACACCGTTACTGGTTCTGAAAAGCTAATTTTATTTTTTGTGGAAGGACATGTGTCTCCATTATAACAACAACAACTTGTATTTATATTGTAACTTTAATACACTAATGAAATGTTCTGAAGAGTTCAATGAATTATTATAAAACAAAATATGATCCAAGCCACATTGGAGATAATGGGCTGAATTTAACACTTGATGCAGTGATGGGTTGGGGATTGAGAAATCTCACATTGGTCTCCAGTGGATCCTTGGAAGCAGTTAGTTGTGTGAAGATTCAGTGCAGCTATCATCTTGGTAGCCACCAGGAGAGGGTGACCACACATCCCCTCAGTTTACTCACATCTAAGTTAGATGCATCATATATCTGAGGGTTGTGTTACCAGAGGAAATTACACAGAGCAAGGTGAGACCAAGGAGGGATGTTACATAAGGATGGCAATTTTTAAATCAAGATGTTTGGATTGGGAACGAATATATGCGAATGATCACAGGTATGGGATTTGTGGATGTTAAGACAAACTCAGCAGAACAGTTTTAAAAAAAGACATGAATTATGGTTTCAGCAGCACATGAGCAGAAATGAGATGAATTTGAGTAATGTTACATCAGTTGAGAAAGGCCATTTTTGTGTCGTTTGAAATATGTGGCTAAAAGCTCACTCCAAGGACAAGTGTGTCTGAGGTTTGCAGTCAGATTGGTGTTAGGCACAGGGTGAAGCTAGTATCTAGGCAAGAGTGTTTAAAGTGAGGTTGAAACAGAAATTAGTTCAATTTCCCCAGCATTTAGCTGGAGCAAATTTCTGCTAATTTCGTGCATTAATTATTAATGTGGTTAAAACTGAAAGAAAGTGTGTTGGGAGATCAACAGAGACGAGAGCCGAACTGCACCTGGCAGTATGTCACTGAGCCTATCTTCAGGCGTCTTTGCAATGCCCATTAGAAATTTACACTGTGGGCAAAAGCCAGTTATAAATCTGCACCAACTGCAGTAAAAGTTCAGAGTTAATGATTCTCAACCTTTGGAACAATTCTGTTCCCAAAGCATTTTTGCCTTTTGCTTCTCTCGATAGAGCAACCATGTGCAGTATATACCAATGCAGTGCCCATAAATCTTTCCAACAGGTCACTGATTCTTAAGTTAGCAATTTTATTGCTTTTCATAGTGAATAGCAACAGCAGTGTGACATGGCATATAGGGGCTCATGCAGTCTCTGGAAAAGGAGACAATCACTTAGGACTATGATGAGGAAAAAGTATTTCACTCAAAGAGTGAACCTTTGGAAACCACTATCCCAGTGGGTTGTGGTTAAAGAATTGCTAAATATGTTTAATGCTGAGAGAGAGTTTTGCTGTCTGGTAATTGAGGGATATTGAGAGTGTTCACAGTGGAAATCCACCTTCCCATCCAGTCAAGAAAATATTGAATGACAGAGCAGGCTCAATGGGCCACATGGTTTATTCCTATTCCCATTTCTTTTGTCCTTGTATCCACTGTGCTTTTATATTTCTCAAAGTACAGGTATCATTATTGGCAACCCTCAGGGCATCTTGTTATTAAGTGATGTCATTAAGTGTGATTAAGACATGTTGAATGAGTGGTAAATGGTGGTGGATTGGGAAAGGAAAGGTGCAATAAGGCCTAGATGTCCTTGTATGCCGGCCTCTGAAAGTGAGCATACAGATGAAGCAGGAAAATGGGACATTGCTCCTCATAGCAAGCACTTTCAAGTGCAGGAGTAAGGATGTATTGCTGCAATTGTACGTAGCCTTGCAAAGACCATACCTGGTGTATTGTGTGTAATGTTTATCTCCTTGTCTGAGTCAGGATGTGGGGGAATGGAGCAAAGATTTACCAAACTGATTCCGAGATGGCAGGACTGATGGATGCAGAGAAACTGAATTGGTTATGACTGTATTCACTGAAGTTTAGAAAAATGAGGAGCAATCACATAAAACTTATAAACTTCCAACAGGACTAGTCAGGGTAGGATGCATGAAGGATGGTCTTATTGACTATGGAGTCGAGACTTACTAGTGGTCACAGTCTAAGGAGAAAGGGTACACCATTTAGGATTAGGAGAAGGAGAAATTTCTTCACCCAGAGAGTGGTGAGCCTATGGAATTCTTTGCCACAGAAAGCGGTTGCGGCCAAAATATTAAATGTTTTCAAGGAGGAGTTAGATATAGTTCATATAAGGGATTAAAGGGAATGGCAAGAAAGTAGTAACAAGGTTTTGAGTTGGACGATTAGCTGTGATCCTAATGAATGATGGAGCAGGCTCAAAGTGTTGAAAGATGAAATGCTGTTTCTTTCTTGTGTATTTTCCTATTTGTCATATAAGCAGACTTGGGATTATTCTATGTGCAAACTAATTTGAAGATCTGAGTGCATTAAGGGTGCCAGTTTGTTTTAAAAAATTCTCAAGGTCAGGTTCGTAGGAGAGTAGTCTGACACAGAACAAACGACCAAGAGGCGAGTCTGCTAGAATATGGGCATTTTATTCCCCGCAGCGTCGCCACAACCAGGTCAAAACAACGGGTCTGGCTTATACTCACTCTACATGTTACCGGAACTGGGAGCCGTCAGTTCTCGTAGAGCGGTTGCCAACAACCCACGCTCGGCGGTTAAACGTAACCCCGGAGCAGACTCACCGAACTGGAGACTTTTCCAGCTGATATACTCTTTTCCAGATATAAACATTCATGTGAACAGCAGAGCAAGGCTAAAAAACACATTCCATTCTGGTTACATACAGATAAGAAGATTCACACGGGGAGGTGTGTAATAAGATTCACACGGGACTAAGCAACACCTCCATTCCGGTTAGATTCACACATGTATTGGGACATAATTTTTAACCGTTTCACCACACAGTTGTATATTGCAGCTTGACTATATGTTCTTTTGGAGTGTGAATATTTATGATAAGCCATAAAAGCTATAAGGCTGAGATCAATCCCTGCAGTATTGATGGGATTTATTGGCAACACTTTATGATATAGGTGTTTTAGCCAAGTGTGTTTGGGAAATGGTACAAACTTATTATAAAAACTTTCCCTCACTGTGCCATCATCTTTTTTCTATCTCCGATGACAACTGTACAAAATGGTGGACCTGTTTGAAACTTTCTGCCAGAAATGCTGCATTGCTGTCCTGAGAGAACAGTATTTCTTGCTGTTAACTCATACATTAGATGTGCAGGTTCTTGAAACCATTATATGTAGATCAAATGTTTTCTTTTGTAAAAACTTTTATTGTATAAATTTGCAGAGAATAAACTTCTATGTATTTTGATAGCAAAATTCACCATCAGTACTGCAGTTTGTAGCAATTGGTTCAATTATTTTTTTTCCAGAAAACTCTTAGTTCTGTATTTAGATCTTCACATGGAAACCGCAAAATAAAAAAATTATAATTTTTAACTGAGAAATGATTTGATTCTTTTAGGCATTTTACTCCATTAGGCACCAAATTTCCTAAATATTTGAATAAACACTGAAAACCGCCATCCATGATTTCAGTTGTTAATGACATTGTATTTTTTTTGTGGTCATGGTGGGTGATATGTGAACATGCAATATTTTCAAAGATGCCTCTATGCCTATGCAGCATTATTGAAATCACATGGAATCTTAATTCCATGAAAATAATATCAGGCGCTCTCTACACAAGTCTCAAGAATGCTTAAATGAGTACATTTTTCACATATAGAGAAATGGGCTGGTTGTGGTAAACTGATCAGAAATCATAAAGATGGTGGGAAAAAATAAATCTCCCATTCAATTCTACAAAAAGCAATCCATTTTGGTGGTCTACACAGCTGGCTAGTGATGAGTGTAGAAGATGATTCTTACAGGCATTAGACAACAATATCTTTAAGGGAGATTTACATTTTTAAACATGATAAAAGTGTTTTTAATTTTTAATGGTGTGTTTCTTTAGAAATGTCAGTCCAAAAAAGGGACAATCACAAATTACTTTGCATTTTTAAGCAAAAAGTGTGTTTTTGGTCTTCGTGATTTTTCCTCATACTCCATTTAATCTCCACTGTTAGTGAACATCTGCTAAAAGGTTTCTGGTCAAATGAGCAGCATTGCAGCCTTTTTTCTAGTTAGTCCAACTATTGTTGATGAATAAAATTCAGATTTACAGAAATGCTGTTAAGCACAACAGCATTATTCAAACAGTCAAATCAGAAATTCTGCAATGGTTGCAAAATTTATAACTGTTAATTAGTATTTTGAGAAGGCTTTTTTCAAAAATTTGTTTCACAAGATTTATAGATAAATAACTTAATAGAGAGGGACAGGCTTTTCAAATGAGCACTCACTTTGAACCACCTATTATAAATTTGTATGCGGGTGCAATTGAGTACCGTATACTGTTTGTAGTCAGGACCTTGTGTCATAAATTTTACTCTTCATTTGCAAAATATCAGAATATATTTACAAAGGATTAAAAACTATATAAACTAAAAGTCATTTGTGCTTTTGTTTTGGTTCAGTTGCCACAATTCAGATATCTGGTATACAGTTGCATAGTTTGGTTGCAAACTAAGTGAAACAAGTTAGTTTCAGCATGCAGAATCTAATTATTTCACTGTTTCCGACTTACATATCATCTTCTTACTCTCTGTCTCTTCAACATTTTGTGAGTTGTCAATGCAGATATATTTGGAAGTTGCTTTGTTGTAAGGGGACACTTCAGTAGAACATAGAACATTACAGCGCTGTACAGGCCCTTCGGCCCTCGATGTTGCGCCAACCTGTCATACCAATCTGAAGCCCATCTAACCTACACTATTCCATGTACGTCCATATGCTTGACCAATGACGACTTAAATGTACTTAAAGTTGGCGAATCTACTACCGTTGCAGGCAAAGCATTCCATACCCTTACTACTCTCTGAGTAAAGAAACTACCTCTGACATCTGTCCTATATCTATCACCCCTCAATTTAAAGCTATGCCCCCTCATGCTCACTGTTACCATACTTGGAAAAAGGCTCTCCCTGTCCACCCTGTCTAACCCTCTGATTATCTTATATGTCTCTATTAAGTCACCTCTCAACCTCAACTCTCGAAGGAAAACAGCCTCAAGTCCCTCAGCCTTTTCTCATAAGACCTTCCCTCCATACCAGGCAACGTCCTAGTAAATCTCCTCTGCACCCTTTCCAAAGCTGTCACATCCTTCTTATAATGCGGTGACCAGAAATGCACACAATACTCCAAGTGCGGCCACACTAGAGCTTTGTACAGATGTAGCATAACCTCATGGTTCCGGAACTCGATCCCTCTATTAATAAAAGCTAAAACACCTTATGCCTTCTGAACAACCCTGTCAACCTGGGTGGGAACTTTCAAGGATTTGTGTAACTGGACACCGAGATCTCTCTGCTCATCTACACTACCAAGAATCTTACCATTAGCCCAGTACTTTGCATTCCGGTTACTCCGACCAAAGTGAATCACCTCACACTTGTCTGCATTAAACTCCATTTGCCACCTCTCAGCCCAGCTCTGCATCTTATCTATGTCTCTCTGTAACCTACAACATCCTTTGCTTCTATCCACAACTCCACCGATCCTAGTGTCGTCTGCAAATTTACTAACCCAACCTTCTACGCCCTCATCCAGGTCGTTTATAAAATGACGAACAGCAGTGGACCCAACACCGATCCTTGTGGTACTGGTAACTGGACTCCTGGACGAACATTTCCCATCAACCACCACCCTCTGTCTTCTTTCAGCAAGCCGATTACTGATCCAAACTGCTTTATCTCCCACAATCCCACTCTTCTGCATTTTGTACAATAGCCTACTGTGGGGAACCTTATCGAACGCCTTGCTGAAATCCATATGCACCACATCAACTGGTTTACTCTCATCTACCTGTTTGGTCACCTTCTCAACGAACTCAATAAGGTTTGTGAGGCATGACCTACCCTTCACAAAACCATGCTGACTATCACGAATCAAATTATTATTTTCTAGATGATTATAAATCCTATCTCTTACAACCTTTCCAACACTTTACCAACAACTGAAGTAAGGCTCACTGGTCTATAATTACCAGGGTTGTCTGTACTCCCCTTCTTGAACAGGGGAACCACATTTGCTATCCTTCAGTCTTCTGGCACTATTCCTGTAGACAATGATGATTTAAAGATCAATGCCAAAGGCTCGGCAATCTCCTCCCTGTAGAAGGTACTTTGCATTGTGAAATCTTCTTAAAAGAGCTGAACAATTCGGCTTTGCTGAACAGAATTGCCTGAAGAGAATAAAGATTCTTGAAGTATACAAGTTTGTCTTTATCCTCTTCTGTGTAGAGTAATTACTGATCACAGTTTATCAGTGGAATGAATTTAAGGCAAGTGACTGTATATTCCCTCATGGTTGTAACAAGGTGATTTTTGTGTTCAGACATGGTTTTAAAAACAATGTACAAGGGTCATTATGGTGTGAGATTACCTGTGATTTGTCCATGGCTTCTGTCTAATAGCAACCACAAAACAACACGTTCAGCAAAATGTGCTTGTTGATCGATGGCTTTTAGGAAAGGGTTTTTATGGCATGTACTTGTAAGGTTAAAAGGTGTAATTGAAGCAGAAAAAAGGCAAATTAACAAGAGACAGGAATGTTGCTAGATTGAATGAATTATGTCAAAGCAAGGATTGTTGATTTATTTTGCTTGAATAGGAATAATGTAAAGCTCACAGTGGGAAATTGATGCATTAACTACCTGATTCAAAGTGACTTAATCGGAAAATTTAATTTTGAGAATGATCTGTAGCTTGTCCATGTGTGTTTCCAAACATTAGCATGTTATCTTTTTTGTTTAAGCCCACACATTTTTATGTTTGAATTCATAAGCTAATATTTTAGATAATAAAACAGAAAATGCAAGAAATACTCTGTACATCTCACAGCATTTATGGAAAGGGAAACAGAATTCATGGGCAGAATTTTTCTGAAGCTGGGGTTTCTGAATCTTTAGTATGGAGTGCACCTCCATTGATGCTAGCTCCCTCGAAGCCATTTAATATTCAGAGTGAGGATTATTAGCTCAGTGTGAGACTTCAGCTCCCAGCTGGAGAGGAAGTCCCAGTTTAGAGAGCTGCTAGCCAATCCAATTAGCCTGCAGTTCTGTAGTCCCACCAGCACCAAATTATAGATTCAGCCATTTGCTTGGAATATCAAAAATCCATGAGGAAAATGAGATAATGAACACCAAATCAGAAGTGAGTCCTGGGTATTGGCTGCGCCTGGCTGGCAGCATGCAGTGAGGGGCTGTCGGTCCAGGTTTGAGAGGGCTCGCAGGACGAGGATTAAAGGGAAGTACATGATGGTACACCCCCTCAACACCCACCCCCAACATTTTCTACCTCCTCCCACACCCCAACCCTGTCTCGTGCTCAACCGAGTTCCTACTGTCTTCAAATCTGCAGATGGGGGTCCATAAAATTCAGAGCTGAAAATGTGATGCTGGAAAAGCGCAGGAGGTCAGGCAGCATCCAAGGAGCAGGAAAATCGACGTTTCGGGCATGAGCCCTTCTTCAGGAATGAGGAAAGTGTGCCAAGCAGGCTAAGATAAAAGATAGGGAGGAGGGACTTGGGGGAGGGGTGTTGGAAATGCGATAGTTGGAAGGAGGTAAAGGTGAGGGTGATAGGCCGGAGTGGCGGTGGGGGCGGAGAGGTCAGGAAGAAGATTGCAGGTTAGGAAGGTGGTGCTGAGTTTCCTAGGCGGAAGATGAGGCGCTCTTCCTCCAACCGTCGTGTTGTTGTGGTCTGGTGATGGAGGAGTCCAAAAACCTGCATATCCTTGTGGGCGCAAGTCTTGCACCTCCTGCGGTTGCAGGGGAGGGTGCCGGGAGTGGAGGTTGGGTTGGTGGGGGGTGTGGATGTGACGAGGGAGTCACGGAGGGAGTGGTCTTTACGGAATGCTGATAGGGGAGGGGAGGGAAATATATCCTTGGTGGTGGGGTCCGTTTGGAGGTGGCGGAAGTGACGGCGGATGATGCGCTGTACATGGAGATTGGTGGGGTGGTAGGTGGGGGCCAGTGGGGTTCTGTCCTGGTGGCGGTTGGAGGGGCGGGGCTCAAGGGCGGAGGAGCGGGAAGTGGAGGAGATGCGGTGGAGGGCACCGTCGACCACGTTGGGGGGGAAATTGCGGTCCTTGAAGAAGGTGGCCATCTGTGTTGTACGTATTTTGGACTGGTCCTCCTGGGAGCAGATGCGGCGGAGACGAAGGAATTGGCGTTTTTACAGGGGGCAGGATGGGAGGAGGTGTAGTCTAGGTAGCTGTGGGAGTCGGTTGGTTTGTAGTAGATGTCCGTGTTGATTCGGTCGCCTGAGGTAGAAACGGAAAGGTCTAGGAAGGGGAGGGAGGAGTCCGAGACTGTCCAGGTGAATTTGAGGTCTGGGTGGAAGGTGTTAGTGTAGTGGATGAACTGTTCAACCTCCTCGTGGGAGCACGAGGTAGCGCCGATACAGTCATCTATGTAGCGAAGGAAAAGATGGGGGGTGGGGCCAGTGTAGTTGTGGAAGATGGATTGTTCCACATACCCTACGAAGAGGCAGGCATAGCTGGGGCCCATGCGGGTGCCCATGGCTACTCCTTTTGTTTGGAGAAAGTGGGAGGATTGGAAAGAAAAGTTGTTCAGGGTGAGGACCAGTTCGGTCAGTCGAAGGAGGGTGTCGGTGGAAGGGTACTGGGTGGTACGGCGGGAAAGGAAGGAGCGGAGTGCTTTGAGTCCTTCGTGATGGGGGATGGAGGTGTACAGGGACTGGATGTCCATGGTGAAGATGGGGCGTTGGGGACCGGGGAAGCGGAAGTCCTGGAGGAGGTGGAGGGCGTGGGTGGTGTCACGAACGTAGGTGGGGAGTTCTTGGACTAATGGGGACAGGACCGTGTCGAGGTATGCAGAGATGAGTTCGGTGGGGCAGGAGCAGGCTGAGACAATGGGTCGGCCGGGGCAGTCAGGTTTGTGGATTTTGGGCAGGAGGCAGAAACGGGCGGTGCGAGGTTGTGGGACTATGAGGTTGGAGGCGGTGGATGGGAGATCCCCTGAGGTGATGAGGTTATGGATGGTCTGGGAGATGATGATTTGGTGGTGAGAGGTGGGGTCATGGTCAAGGGGGCAGCAGGAGGAGGTGTCCGCTCCTCCTACTGCCCCCTTGACGCAGACACTATTTTACTCTGGTGCAGTAGTGCTGAGACCCCTATTATTTGGTTGCTGAATGCATCCTTGCTTCACTAAAAGGACTTTGCAGACTGGAGGCCTGTGACCAGTGGTGTGCCACAAGGATCGGTGCTGGGTCCTCTACTTTTTGTCATTTAAATAAATGATTTGGTTGCGAGCATAATAGGTACAGTTAGTAAGTTCAGATGATACCAAAATTGGAGGTGTAGTGGACAGCGAAGAGGGTTACCTCAGACTACCACATTATCTTGACCAGATGGGCCAATGGGCTGACAAGTGGCAGATGGAGTTTAATTCAGATAAATGCGAGGTGCTGCATTTTAGGAAAGCAAATCTTAGCAGGACTAAATGGTACACTTAATGGTAAGGTACTAGGGAGTGTTGCTGAACAAGGTGACCTTGGAGTGCAGGTTCATAGCTCCTTGAAAGTGGAATCGCAGGTAGATAGGATAGTGAAGAAGGCGTTTGGTATACTTTCTTTTATTGGTCAGAGTATTGAGTATAGGAGTTGGGAAGTCATGTTGCGGCTGTACAGGACATTGGTTAGGCCACTATTGGAATATTGCATGCAATTCTGGTCTCCTTCTTATCGGAAAGATGTTGTGAAACTTGAAAGGGTTCAGAAAAGATTTAGTAGGATGCTGCCAGGGTTGGAGGATTTGAGCTATAGGGAGAGGCTGAACAAGTCGGAGCTGTTTTTCCTGGAGCGTCGGAGGCCGAGGGGTGACCTTATAGAGGTTTATAAAATTATGAGGGGCATGGATAGGATAAATAGGCAAAGTCTTTTCCCTGGGGTTGGGGAGTCCAGAAATGGAGGACATAGGTTTAGGATGAGAGGGGAAAGATATAAGAGACCTAAGGTGCAATATTTTCACACAGAGGGTGGTACATGTATGGAATGAGCTGCTAGAGGAAGTAGTGGAGGCTGGTACAATTGCAAAATTTAAGAGGCATTTGGAGGGTATATGAATAGGAAGGGTTTGGAGGGATATGGGCCAGGTGCTGGCAGGTGGGACTCGATTGTTTTGGGATATCTGGTTGGCATGGACGTGTTGGACCGAAGGGTCTGTTTCCATGCTGTGCATCTCTATGACTCTATGACTGTATAATCCTTTAGATATATAGTTGATGCATTAGTCGGTATTAGAACCCATCAGCTTTTAAAGAATTTAGATACACTTTGCTCAATCCATGACATCCCACAGTACTTTGAAGCTAATTAATTCACAAGTTGTACCCAAGTCCAACAAATCGCAATGGGATAGAAAAACATTGAACATAGAACATTACAGTGCAGTACAGGCCCTTCGGCCCTCGATATTGCGCCGACCTGTGGAACCATCTAACCTACACTATTCCAATCTCATCCAAATGCCTATCCAATGACCATTTAAATGCCCTTAAAGTTGGCGAGTGTACTATTGTTGCAGCAGGCCATTCCACACCCCTTCTACTCTCTGATTAAAGAAACTACCTCTGACATCTGTCCTATTTCAATCACTCCACAATTTAAAGCTGTCTCCTTGGGCTGGCCATTGCCACCTGAGGTAAAAGGCTTTCACTGTTCAACCTATCTAACCCTCTGGTTATCTTATGTGTCTCAATTAAGTCACCTCTCAACCTTCTTTACTCTAACAATGATGACCAAAAGCATTTTTTTAAACCAGTGATGATGATTGAGAAGTAATCATTAGCCAGGACACTAGAGGCAATTTTTTTGTTTTACTTTGAATAATTCTACATGATTGAGAGGCCAGATGAAGACTTCAGCTAGTGTTTCATAGTTCACAGCTTTGATAACATGACATTCACTCTGTACTGACCTCAAGTATCAGCCAAGATAACACGCTCAAGTCTCAAGAGTGGGGCTTGAACCTATAACCTTCTGCCTCAAAGGAAAGAGTACTATCACTGAGACAAGGTTGACACTAGCTTGGCACTCTTGAAATTTTGAACATTGTAAGCCTGGCTTATAAATTTGTAAACACAAAGCAGCAGCATTCTAAGTTGTTATTTTGGAGGTTGTACCAAGGAGGGCAGATATTTGAAGCAGAACAGAACCTTCCCTGCTCTGCTTCCCCTTGAGAGGAATACCAGAGCAGCATCATAGAGCTAACAGAATTAATACTGTCTCACCTATGACCTGAACCTTCATAAAAAAAAGACTGGCTGGGCTGTGCAAAATTTTCAAAACAAGTATAAAATTCTTGACACAAAATAATGATTTTGCTTTTCAAGACATTGCTTTTTTGTTTAAAGATGTTTAATTTCTTGGTGTCAGCATAAATAACTTGCTTCATCTGTTCAAATACACCACCATTTACAAAGACAATTTTGTCTCAGACTCATTTTGCATCCATCTGTTTTTCCTCCAAAGTATTTGCTAATCTATCATGCTGCTTGTGTTGACTGCATTTGCAAGGGATTAGCTTACATGTATGGTGCACATTATTTGTGATACTTATTAAAAATATCTTTATGGCTCTTGTCATTTGCTTAAAAGACATGTTTTGGTGAAAATTCCCTTTGCAAAACTCTGTTCCCACATATACAAAAGTAAACATGCCATTATAAGTACGCAATTTGAAAATTGTTCATTTTACTGAAGAAACAATTCTGGCCTTTGTATTTTGTCTTTCTCCTCTTCCCCTTCTCTGGTGGTTTGTTGAGCCTGTTACAATTCTTGTTTAGCCACTTGATCTCTAAGATGCTGCCCCACTAGCAGTGAACTTGATTAAACATTCATGGACTGAACCTTGAAAGTTATCACCTCTAGGCAAGCTTAATCTCCACAAGAACAGAGAACATGGGAGATGTATACAAATTATGTAAATAAGAATTATCAATGCTGACTTGAGGCCAGAAGTTGGTTGTGTCGATCTGCATGGACAAATGCTTCATGCATTCATTTGACATGATTCTCTCCAATGTATTAACCCATTAAAAATAAAACAGTAAATGCTTGAACTCGGATTGAACAAGGAGAATTGTCAGTTTACTGTCTTAACTGTTTATTCACTCATATTAGTTACAGCAATTTACAAGCTTTCCTCACAGCATTCTTGGGACCGTGCTCAGATGGGCAAATGGGCTGAGGAGTGATAGATGCAGTTTAATTAAATAAATGTGAGATTCCCCATTTTGGTAGGGTAAATCAGGGCAGGACTTCTCCAGTTGATGGTTAGGTCCTTGGTAGTGTTGCTGAATAAAGAGACCCTGGAGTTCAGCTTGACAGGGTGGTGAAGAAGGTGTTTGTTATGCTTGCCTTTATTGCAAGTGCATTGAGTATAGGAGTTGGAAGGTCATGTTGCAGTTGTGAAGAATATTGGTTAAGCCATTTTTGGAATACTGTGTTCAATCCTGGTATCCATGTTATCGGAAAAGTGTGAAATTTAAAGGGTTCAGAAAAGATTTATAAGGATGATGCCAGGATTGGAAGGTTTGAGCTGTAGGGAGAGATTGAATAGGCTGGGACTGTTTTCCCCTGGTGTGTTGAAGGATGAGGGGTGACCATATATAGTTTATAAAACCATGAGAGGCATGGATAGGGTGAATAATCAAGGTCTTTTCCCCAGCATAGGGAGTCCAAAACTAGAGTACATAGGTTTAAAATGAGAGGGGAAAGATTTAAAAAGGGACCTGAGGGGCAACCTTTTCATGCAGAGGGTGGTATGTGTTTGGAATGAGCTGTCTGTCAGAGGAGGTAGTGGAGGTGGGTACAGTTGTAAGATATATGGATGGGTATATGAATAGGAAGACCTTGAAGGGATATGGGCCAAATGCTGACAAATGGGACTAGATTAATGTAGAAAATCTAGGCATGGATGAGTTCGACAGAAGGGTCTGTTTTTGTGCTGTGCATTTCTATGACTCTTTGACATTCAACATTGTCAAATGTATTGCTCATCGGATTTCATTTTTTACCTTAATGTTTGTAAGCTGAAAATTATTGAAGGGCAGAAGTTCTGGAGTTGTGTCTAAAGAAGAAAATGATCCCATCTCAGCTGACAGTGGGACCCAGGCAGTCTGTGGCCAATTTCGGGAATGTTTTCCATCCTGTTAGTGGGATCAGCGACAGGTGGAGGTCTGCTTTAATGGCTGTGGGACCTTGAAGAAGGAAATGGAGTTGGACAATGTCGGGGGTAATTAGGTCAGGAGTGTTAGGGTCCGAGTCACCAGCAGTGCCCATTCCACAGAGGTGGCAATTGCTGTTGAACAGACTCAAAAGGGAGAGTGAAAGTGAGGTCTGCAGATGCTGGAGATCAAAGTTGAAACTTTATTGCTGGAACAGCACAGAAGGTAGGTCAGGAGTGTTAGGGTCCGAGTCACCAGCAGTGCCCATTCCACAGAGGTGGCAAGTGCTGTTGAACAGACTCAAAAGGGAGAGTCCCAAACTCTGAGTTGTTAACTTTCACTTGGCAGTTTGCACATGTATGTTTCCTTGATCACTACTCTCAAGTGAAGAAGAAAATGTTAGCAGGAGTGAAGGAAATGTCCTTACCTCGCACCTTAAGTGGCTCTTATCAACTGGGTAGACAGCCAAAGAAGAAGTGAACCAATCCCTTGTCTGGTCAAATACATGGAGCTATGAACCAATTTCTGTGAACAAGTGGAGAGACATGTTTAGTAATTTCCCCCACAGGAGAGACAGCTGCATGAACCAGTATAAGAGCAACTGTCTGACCTGGCAGTAAATGGCAACACCAAAGGTTGAGGGAGGACAACAATACTTGACATTGGAAAAATTAATGAAGTTGATTTGAAGCTGGCTGGGTAAAACGTTTTTCCAAGAGATGGTTCATACTTGCACTGGATCAATGCTTATCCAAGCCAATTCCTCAAGATGATTAGCAGTTAGCTGTCTGATTATGTAAACAAAAACTTAATGGGATGTGCATTTCTGGCTAGGCCAGTATTATTGCCCATTCCTACTTACTCTTGAGAAAACAATGGTGAGCCATCTTCCAGTCACCTACAGTACTATGAAGAAGGGAGTTCCAGGATTTTGACCCAGTGACAGTAAAGGAATAATGATACAGTACCAAGTTAAGATGATATGTGACTTGGAGACTTCTTTTGTGCTGGATGTTGTTGAGTTTCTTGATGATGCTGATGTTACAGCCAACCAGGCAACTGGAGATATTCCATCATGCTGCTGACTTATACTTTATTGATGGTGGACATGCATTGGAGAGTTAAAAGATGGGTTATTCACTGTAGAATTTCTATGCTTGGAACTGCTCTTGTAGACACAGTATTTATTTGCCTGGACTAGTTTAGTTGCTGGAGAATGGCAACCCCGACATAGTTGATAGTTGGGATCATAATATTATGGTAATATTGGACAAGACAGATTCCAGACTACAACCTGGCTAGATCAACCACAAATATTGTGTTTGTAATCTGCTTACCATGGTAGTCAGTCACTGACCACTTTCACACAAAGTTTGTTGCATAAAAGGAAAAAAACAAATCAAAGCTTTAAATTTACAGGACAACTCAGACGGATCTTAATGTAAGCAGCAAAAATGAAAAGGTCAACCCAATTTCCTTTTATAGACACTCAATCCAGTGAGACACTATCTCATTTTTATCATAACTATTTAAGTTCTTTCTTAACTTTCTATATATTCAGTTGATATGATTCTCTTCACTAATATTTCGCCTGAAATGCACAGACACTGGCTACTTCAATTTACTTGACCTAACAACGTGAGGAAACAGCTTTTTGACTGAAACTGCTAAAACAGCTATAAGACTTCTTGCCTGTTCTGAAAGTTTGGATTGCTGAAAACTAGCTGCCCTTCTGCTTGCATATAATTTTTTTCCTAACTGAAACCTGATTGTGATCCCTGGTCTCTCCTTCTGTATGTCACTAAAAATTTGTAAACAGTTCATCAATTAACTCCCAAGAGTTTGTTTAGTCATTTAGCTTAAGTCACATGCTTTCTTGGAAATTATGTTTAGATTTAATCTTCACAGTGCAAAAATCAAATACTCATTTACATCTACTATAAAATTCAAACCCCAAATGATAGGATACAAAATAACTTGAGAACAAAAACGTTATAAAAAAAAAGCAGCAGTTATTTCATCATGATTTGGAGGTGCCAGTTTTGGACTGGGGTGTACAAAGTTAAAGATCACAGAACACCAGGTTATAGTCCAACAGGTTTATCTGAAAGCACTAGCTTTTGGAGTACTGCTCCTGATCAGGTGGTCGTGGAGTATAAGATCATAGGGCACAGAATTTATCGCAAATGTTTACAGTGTGATGTAACTGAAATTATATATTCAAAAAGACCTGGATTGTTTGTTAAGTCTCTCATCTTTTAGAAAGAACATGTTAGTTTCAGTTCTTTCATATGTAAATCCCAGAACTTCCTTAAAGTTATATTCTCAAGTGAACTTTAACAATGGGTGCCATGTTGGTCCAATTAATGAATTGAAGGTGTGAGGTGCCCTGTGTGAGGCTGTCTGTGCCCCAATGTTCAGACTGATTCTATTTCTAAAAAAAAGGATTGATGGAATCTTACATGGATTCATGCAGTTTTTGAGCAAAATAAAATGTAATTCTGCAAGTATAAATTCACCCCACAAACTTATATGTGAGCCCATGCATGTGGGTGTGTGTGTGCAGGAGTATATGAGTGTCTGTGAGACAGTGTCTGTCTGTGTGCATGTGTGTGTGTGTGAGAGAGTGTAAAGGAGTATAAGTGTGTGAGAGGGTGTGTGTGAGTGTGGAGGGTGTATGTGTAAGAGTATGAGAGAGAGCCTGTGTGGGAGGGAGGATCTGTGTGTGTGTGTGTGTATATGTCCCGGTAGAGGTCATGGGTACCGAACATGGTTATCAGCCTCTGCTTAGCCACTTTGCGTTGTTGCGTGTCCCGAAGTCCGCCTTGGAGGATGGTCACCCGAAGGTCTGAGATCGAATGTTCCAGACCGCTGAAGTATTCCCCGACTGGGAGGGAACATTCCTGTCAGACACTGTAACCTTTTGCTATAAATTCTGTGTCCTACGATCTTATATTCCACGACTACCTGATGAATGAGCAGTGCTCCGAAGGCAAGTGCTTCCAAATAAACCTATTGGACTACAATCTGGTGTTGTGTGATCTTTAACATTTTTTCATCAGGTAGCTTGTTGAGTAATTTAGGTTAAGTCACATGACTTCTCGGAAATGTTGTCTTTATCTGTCTGTTACGTGCTAATCTTTGACTTTTACATCTTAAAGGAAAGATAATGATACTCAATTAACAAGCTGCTCCAGGAACAATGGACCAAATGACCGCCTTCTACAGCAGAAGACTTACACGAAAACAGATCAGGTGTTCACAGCACCAAAACTAAAAATCAAGTTAGAATCCATGTTCCCAAATAAAAATAAATTATAAACTTTCACTCATAATAGTAGAGGATTTGGTGATTGTATTTACAATAAGCATCAGTGTTAGATGTTCTTTTATTTGAGATGTCACTTTTGTGGCTTGAATGTTACTTGCTATTTAAGACTCCAACCTTGAATATTGTTAAGGTCTTGCTTGCTACAGACCATGGCTGCTTCAGTGCCTGAGGAGTCAGAATAGGGTGCTGGCCATTGTGCAGTTATCAGAGAACATTAACATTTCTGAAACTATAATGGATGAAAAAACTGAAGATTGTTGACACAAGAGACTGCACTGAGAAATTCTTACAGTCCTGGGAGTGTCCTGGAACTGAGATGATTTACCTCCACCAACTGCAATGATCTTCCTTTCTGCTGGGTATGAGTCCAACTAGCAAAGAGTTTCTTTCACACTCCCATTGACTCTAAGTTTGCTAGGGCACCTTGTTGCTGAATTTGGTTTGCCTCGATGTGAAGGCCAGTCATTTTCACCTCCCCTTGAGAGTTCAGCACTTTTTATTCATGTTTGGACTAAGACTGTAATGAGGTCAGACACTGTGTGACCTTGGTGGAACCCAAAGTAAACACCAGGTGAGTAGGTTATTGCTGAACAAGTGGTACCAATGTTGATGACACCTGCATTACTTTGCTGCTAATTGAGAGTAGTACATGGCCAGGCTAATTGTCCTGCTTCTTATGGACTGGGTGCACCAGAGTAATCTTTCATGTTGCTTGGTAAGTGCCAGCGTTATAGCTGTAGTGGAACAGCTTGGCTCATGTCACAACTGGTACTGGAGCACATGCTTTCAGTGACATTGCCAGAACGTTGTTGGTGCTTCTTGATATCATGTGGAAAGAATTGAATGTCTGAAGATTGATACCTGTGATGCTGAGGACCTCCCAGTGAGGCTAGGATGAGTCGTCCACTTGGTGCTGCTGGCTGCAGTTGGTTGAGAATGCTTTAGCTTTGTCTTTTGCATTGATGTGTTGGACTTGCCTATCATTTGAAGATGGGAATGTACAAATTCATATTTGATAGTGTTGACAATCTGCCTTAAAGCCTGCTGATGCCTCTGGTATGCCTACTTTAATACTATGAGATCTCAACAATGAAATTCTTTTCTTTAACTCCTGTTTTTTTTTCCCTTTCTCCCCACACTACCGCCTAATTGCGGTAGTGTTTATATTTTCCCCAGCATCCATGTTGTGTGTGTGCAGGTGTGAGACACAGTGAAAGACAACAGGTGTACAAATCTTTATTCAAATTCCACCACCAGGAAGAAAGGAAAACACCCAAGTGGCCAGTGACAAGCTGTGCCTTTCTCATCAAACAGTGAAGGGGAGAGCAGGGATTAAATCAAAATAGAATTGAAGGGGGAAATAAAACACTCCACTCCCTGCGGTGCCTACCTCTCCCCGAACAGTTCAAGGGTGTTGGTGGACACCTTCTCCAGGAAGCAATAAAATTCTATCATGTTGCACAGTAATCAAGCTATCACTAATTCTAATTTAGTTTTCTGGATTCCATGAAACTGCACCGTTGCCACATCCCAGAATTTCATTATAAGAGCTACTTTTACAGCTCTTCATATTTTCCTGAATGCTTCAATTACTGTTCAATGTCCACTGAGTTAGAAGATAATGTTGCTCACAGATATTATGTGCTCTTAGAATGAATAATTATTTAAGGGAGTTTTTTTTTTCCTACAACAACAGCAGCAAGATTTTGGAAAGAAAGGCTCGCGCTAAAAAGCTTTGCAATTCTTAGACGTTCTCTGTTTATGATCTTTTCTGAGTGTCACTCCAATGAGCAAATGAAGTACTCACCTTAGTAATTATCTAAGCAGCTGGGAAATCATACTCCAATTAGCTGAAAAGTATTATGATATTAAATTAGGTTTTTGCTGCTTACAGCAAGGCTTCTTATAAGATTTTCTAAAAGCCTGAGATAAAAATTACACTTTGGGGAGACAGAAATTTTTACATTTGCCTCAAATTTTTCATTTCCTTTCCAACCTTGAACTAGTAGCATTAGGCATTAGAATGCTGTTATTGAAAGGCAACAAAAGGAAAATTACTTTGTACATTTGGCATAAGCAGAGTATTTGTCTGCCTACTTAGTAGCAATAGTAGCAAACCCATATGCACAAATTTAAGAAGTGTACTCATTCTCATGGATTGAACTTGCATTTGTTTGATTTGGACCCTATTATTTAAATAGCATATTAAAATGCAGCACTTAAACAGGCACTCTTTCAACAGCAGATAGGCAGCATAAGATGACAGAAATCTTCAAATTACTTAGCGTTTGCTATTATTACCTATGTACTTGAATTAGGATTTCCATTAGACAAAATAGATTTGAGCAATGAAGCTTTTAAATATTCCATTAAGAAGATTTTTATTATCACTGATGTACATATAAGCTAGTTATGGTCCAATGTTTCACCTTTATTTTTTCTTTCCACTTAACCAATATTAAACAGAAGAATTTGTTTCAGGTTGACTTTGACATTGAATTCTCCACCTTACTTCTGTTGCTTCAAAACATCTTTTTAATGATCTTCATTGAAAGTACGTTTGATAAATTCTCTATTAAAATATCTTGCCAGCTTTAATTTATTATGTTTATTACGTGATATCACAGATGTTGCTTCTGCATGCACCAGAAATAATTCAGTTATTCCTTCTTGAATTGGGATAGGAAGAAGATATTTTATGGGTGAAAGAACATTATGCTCAGTGTGTGCAATGGAAAAAAAGTTTTATTTATATTCCTTCATTTGAAGAGAATTAGATTGCCAAATGAGGGAAAAAAAATCATTGAAAAAGGTGAAGTGGCATTTAAAAGATAAATCCTGCTGAAGTTATTATGTACATTATCTTTCAAATTAACTACAGCACTATCAAAAGCCTATAGCTATTAATATTTTTGCTAACTGGTTTGAACTGTGGCGATATTAAAGCTGCCATGGGTAATATTTGAAAAAGAAATAGCAGCCAGAAGTCGTGGTGCACATTGGCACCAATGACATAGCCAGGAAAGGGGATGAGGATCTAGAAAGTGATTTCACTGAGTTAGGTTGGAAGCTAAAAAGCAGGATGAGAAGAGTAGTAATCTCAGGATTACTACCGGTGCCACAGGCAAGGAACAGGGAGCGAGTGCAGCTAAACACTTGGCTACAGGGCTGGTGAAGGAGTGAGGGCATCAGATACATAGATCATTGGGGTACCTTCTGGGTAAGGTGGGACCTGTACATGAAGGACAGATTACACTTAAACTAGAGGGGCACAAATATCCTGGGTGAGCGATTTGCTAGAGCACTTCGGGAGGATTTACACTTGTTTTGCATGAGGATGGGATCCAGACCGATAGGTAAGAGGAGAGGGTAGTTGTTGAATGGGTATAAATAGAATGCAGAGTGTCTGTCAGGAAGGATACACAGTTGATAGGATAAAGGGATTGGTTAAAGTGTGTCTGTTTCAATGCAAGGAGTGCCAGGAATAAGAGTGATGAACTTAGAGTATGGATCATTACTTGAAACTATAATGTTGTGGCCATAACAGAGATATGGATTTCACAGGGGCAGGAATGGGTTGCTGGATGTTCCAGGGAAGGGTTGAAAGAGCAGGGCGAGCAGTATTGTTAATTAGAGAGTGCATCACAGCTGCAGAAAAGGAAAGTCTGGGGAAGGTCTGTATACTGAGTAACAGGAAAGGAGCAGTCACTTTATTGGGTGTTTTCTATAGACCTCCAATAGTAACAGAGAGATGGGAGAACAGATTGGACAGCAGATCTTGGAAAGGTGCAAATGTAACAGAATTGTTGTTACGGGTGACTTCAACTTCCCCAATATTGATTGGAACCGCTTTAGTGCAGATGGTCTGGATGGAGCAGACTTTGTCAGGTGTGTCCAGGAAGGATTCCTGACTCAATATGGAGATAGGCTGACTAGGGGGGGAGGCCATATTAGATTTGGTGCTTGGCGATGAGCCAGGCCAGGTGTCAGATCTCTTGGTGGGAGAGCATTTCAGTAACACTGACCACAACTGCCTCAACTTTGCCATTGCCATGGAGAGGCATAGGAACAAACAGTATGGGAAGCTATTTAATTGGGGGAGGGGAAATTATACTGCTATTAGACAGAAGCTGTGGAGTATAAATTGGGAACAATTGTTCTACGGGAAATATACAACAGAAATATGGAGGCTGTTTAAGGAGCACTTGTTGTGAGTGTTGGATAACTTTGTCCCACTGAGATAGGCAAGAAATGATAAGATGAAGGAGCCTTGGATGACAAGAGAAGAGGAGCTTCTCGTCAAGAGGAAGAAGGATGTGACAAGACAAGTTGGTGAAGGTCGAGCAATGGATATAGTCTACATGGATTTCAGTAAGGCATTTGGTAAGGTGCCCTACGGTAGGCTTATTTAGAAAGTTAGGAGGTATGGAATACCAGGGAAATTTCGCTTTAGGGATACAGAATTGGCCAGCTGAAAAAAGACAATGAGTGGTAGTGGATGGAAAGTATTGTGCTTGGAGGTCAGTGACCAGTGGTGTCCCAGAGGGTATCTCTTCCACAGATGCTGCCAAATCTGCTGAGTTTCTCTAGTGCTTTGTTTTTATTTCAGAGCTCCAGCATCTGTTATATTTTGCTTTTATTTGAGCATACAAAAGGAGCATCAAGAAGAAGGTATAATTTGTAAAGAAAGTGCAAGTTGTCATAAACCTTACCATTGCTATAACACCAAAACCACCTACCGGAATGAAAGGTATCTTGCAAAACAGAATGCTTTTACTTCAAGTAAATTGGTCATTTTGGGACCATATAAAGTAAAGCCTCTTTATTTTGAACCTATGAAGATAAAGTCATCATACTTCAGAAAAACGTTTTCCCAAAATGAGTTGCTAGTCGAGGAAGACTTAAGACTGAGTATAGCATTACCTGGTGAAAAGACCTAAGTGCCTTTATAGAGCTAGGGCAATACCAGATCCACTTAAAAAAACAATTCGAACTTCAGCAGGAAGAGATGCCTCGGAAGGGATTCTTTCTCCTGTCACAAAACCTCCAGATTGGTGCTGTATTCGTAACTGCAAAAAGACCATTAGGTTTACGGAGACCTAACTCAATAAGGCGATAGCAAGAAAATTATGTCCAATACTATCAGTGAATGAAAGCTTGGAAAAGTTGTCCAAAAACATCATGTTAACAAATTTGGATATGAACAATGGTTTTTGGCAAGATTGTTTAGATGATTAGTGCAAATTGTAAACAACTCAGAGAGTAAAAAGGGTATGGAATGCTTTGCCTGCAATGGTAGTAGATTCGCCAAGTTTAAGTGCATTTAAGTCATCATTGGACAGGCATTTGGATGTACATGGAATAGTGTAGGTGGGATGGGCTTCAGATTAGTATGACAGGGTGGCACAACATCGAGGGCTGAAGGGCCTGTACTGTGCTATAATGTTCTATGTTCTAACTTTCATTACTCTGGAAGATTTTATTTTAATCATTCACTATTCAGTACAATATCAGCACTGAAAAATTTTCAAAGAACAATGCCAAACATTCTACAGGGATTTCAAGAAGAAATACGCCACATTGATGATAACTTAGTCCATAGTGAAACTGTTAAAAAAAAATGATTTGAA
The DNA here is from genome assembly GCF_004010195.1 of Chiloscyllium plagiosum. NCBI lineage: Eukaryota > Metazoa > Chordata > Chondrichthyes > Orectolobiformes > Hemiscylliidae > Chiloscyllium > Chiloscyllium plagiosum. The sequence continues at coordinate 37,818,326 of NC_057729.1, read as the reverse complement.
ATTGTGTGGAATGAATTGCCAAAGAAAGTGGTTGCTGTAGGTACAGTTGCAAAGTTCAAAAGACATTTGGATATATTCATCAATTGGAAAGGTTTGGAGGGATATGAGCTATGCACAGACAGGTGGAACTAGTTTAGTTTGGGAACATAGTTGGACTAAAGGGTCTATCTCCATGCTATATGACTAGAAGACGTTATGAAGATTGAAGCAGTTTTAAATGTACAAGAAAACAACCTGGCACTTGGTGAAAAGTGTGAATTCTTGAAAACATCTGTTTGTGTCATGGGGCACATTCTTGGCAGTGAGGGTGTAATGGTAGACCAACAATAGGTAAGCCATTAGCAAATTCCCCAATCATACTTTCACTCAGGTCATTTCTGACAGTTGCTCAATCAGGTATCAACATTTCTGTCCGACCTGGTATAAGTTAACGAGCCCTTAAGAGTATTAAAGCGAGCTCGAACATGGCATTAGACATCAGGAACATGCATTTCAGAGGATTAAGGAAATTCTGATTACACAAGATATTTTAGCATATTGTGCCTCTTTGCCCTGCATTGCAAATATTTCTTTTTTAAACCCTGAATGACTCTCAGTTGTCTTAGTTTATAGACATTTTATCTGGATCAAGGATTGTGTCTGTTCTTTTTGAACAAAAGCCATATGGTGTCACAGGTCAGTTTACCATGCATTTTCAGCATGATCTTGCACCAAGAGGAGGTGCACAGTCACAGGGAAAGCGACTTTCACAATCACGTGGGCTTGCAGAATGTTGACAGATCATATCATTAGCTTAAAGGTCTTGATGGAAACAGAGTGCAGACCTTTAGTTTCCTTTGTTGATGAAAAGAAACTCTTCAGAATTCCAATGAGAATCCAGAGATTTTGGTCGGGATGGAATGAGTTTCCTGAGAAAGTGGTGGAGGCTGGTACAAATACAACATTTAAAAGGCATCTGGATGGAGGATATGAACAGGAAGGTTTTAGAGGGATATGGACCAAGTGGTGGCAAATGGTTCCATGCTGCTCATGATTCTATGATTAATATAATTCCCCCACATCCAAGTTAAAGAGCAAACAGCAGCACATACATTATCCAGCGATATCAATGACCATCCAACACAACAGCTTCATTTTACACAATTAAGACATTTATACAATTGACAGTAGCACAATGGCTGACCAGCAAATTTAAAGCTTCAAAACAAAAACTCAATATGCCAATGCAACATAAGGAGTGTTTCTACATCAGCCAGTATTGCATGCCATAGCAGAGTCTTCGTGGTACAGTGATGAAAATATTCTTTAAGCACAGGAGGAACTTTACTCTTCTGAGTGATTTGCTGGTTTGTGACAAGACGTTGGTAATTCTGTCCTCACTGTAAGCAGAGATTTTGGGGAAATACACACCAGAGTTACATGTATCAACAATCTGTAGAGCATGGGTTCAGAATACTGTCTGTGGCCCAGAACATTGAGATCTATTTAAGAAAATGATTTTGCAATTTCTGGTATGCATAATTTGCAGACCAAAATGAGGAGAGCCCCTTATCTCATTCAATTCCCAATCAGTCCATGGGAAAATCTGGTGTCTGATCTATTCAATTTTAATGGAAAAATCTTCCCTGATTGTCATTTGATTAGTTTTCCAGGTAGATCAAGATCAAATGTCTGTATGTTATGACTATAGGGACAGCAATTTGGACATTATAGGGAACCTTTGCAATGCAGGACATTCCTTACTTCATTGTCTTTTGAAAATTATCTACAACTTGCCGACAACCTCATCACACTTCAGAGAAAACTCTGGATTTATATATTTCTTAAGTTCCATGAGACAAGCACAATCCAACAACGGAGCCAAAAGGAAAGTCGAAGAAGAGCAATAACTTTCAGACTCTATTCTTGTCCCACAAACCTAATGCAATGCAACTTGTGTTAGCATCATTGGTGGTCCTGAATGGGTAGATAGCTACAAACACAGCTTTACCATTCCACTTAAGAAATATACTTCCAGGGCTAGAAGTCCAGGATTAGTAAAGAGTTCAACACCACGATCAGTTTTATCAAAAACAAGACACTTAAAACAAGAACTGTAATAGAAGCTAATACAAAGTAATAGAAGATGTAAAGATATGGATATAAAACCAAAGCAGAGAAGGACTAACTGTGCAGAGAGATGATAATTAATAGAGAACTTATAATACCTTCCGTGGCATGTATAAGATATGTTGAAACAGGAAGAATCTATTTCTTTTCACCAAAAATATCAACCAGTCATAGATTTGGATGAATCTGATGTTAAGTCAGAAATTCAGAAAGATGCAGATACAATAAACTTCAGTGAAGACAATCCAAATCAAGATATGAGTTCAGAGAAAGATTACTGATCTTTCAAATCTAGATAGAAGATCACCAAGAGTTTGAAGGCTTCCTAACAAATTCACTTTGTGTCAGAGACTTGGGGAGAGATATAGTGTTAGGTTTTGAAAAGGTTAATATCTTGAACTGAACATGTTTAATAATAGTTCCCATAATGATGTAAGGTAACACCTTACAGAGGCTTTGTAAATTGTATGCTATTTCTCAATATGTAATAAACTAGCTTAGGCTAGGTAATCTGAGAAAGCTAGAATAACCAAAATATAGCACTTCTGTTAATAGATAAGTAATCAAGATGCCCGCATTAATGTACCAGAGACACATAGGCAAAATCCACACATCTGTCGATTATAAATTTAGTAAGAATCAGTGTGGTGACAATGGATGTACTGGATCAATGTAAAAATTGACTGCTCAATCATTATTCAATAATGTTACAAATTAAAGTATGAAATCCAAGCCCTGAAATCTAGGGATCCATCTTGTCAACCATGTTGCGGCTGTACAGGACATTGGCTCAGCCATTTTTGGAATATTTTGTGCAATTCTGGTCTCCCTCCTATCGAAAGGATTTTGTGAAACTTAAAAGGGTTCAGAAAAGATTTACAAGGATGTTGCCAGGGTTGGAGGATTTGAGCTACAGGGAGAGGCTGAATAGGGCTGGGGCTGTTTTCCCTGGAGCATCAGAGGCTGAGGGGTGACATTATAGAGGTTTATAAAATCATGAGGGGCATGGATATGGTAATGAGACAAGGTCTTTTCCCTGGGGTGGAGATTTCCAGAACTAGAGGACATTGGTTTAGGGTGAGGGGGAAAAACTTAAAAGACACCTTATTAAGGGGCAACTTTTTCACACAGAGAGCAGCATGTGTTTTGAATGAGCTGCCAGATGGAGTGGTGGAGGCTGGTACAATTGCAACATTTAAAAGGCATCTGGATGATTTGTTTCAACATTTAAAAGGCATCTGGATAGGCACATGAATAGGAAATGAACCAAGTGCTGGCCAATGGGACTAGACTAGGTTAGGATATCTGTGCGACATGGATGGGTTGGACCGAAGGGTCTGATTCCATGTACATCTCTATGACTCTATGTTGTACTCCCTCCAAGGCCGATACATACTTCCAAAGACGTGATGGCCAGATCTGCTCATTATACTCCAAGTGGTGTTTAACCAGTGTGTATAACTGCAGCATAACATCTGCATCCTTATACTCCAGTCCTTTAGATGTAAAGGTCAGTATGTGATAGATACTCATGGGTTCTGCCCTGAGATGCTGTGTCATGCTGATGAGCATGGAAGTTCCTTCTCGCCAACAGCGAACTAAAGTTGCCAGGTACCTGCTTTGATTTCCATGTTGAAGTTTCTCAATGTCTGGCATGTTTGGCCATTTGGTAAGATAGGCAGCCAAATATGAATGAGATGGGTTGTGTTGTTAAAAAGTGGGTTAGCAAGTTTCAAGTTCCCTTTAATTGGGAGCTCTCTGCTGCCTAGTGAGGAATTCACCTCACTTCTCAGCAAAAGCATTCAAGTTGAATAAATTATTCCTGATGTCCAGCTGGATCTTGCTGGACTTGCCTTTTGAATCTGCCACAGATCTCACCATAGCCCATAAGATTCTGTTTATAATCTGTCTCTGCACCTGATAGAGAGGCTTTTATCACTCATTCTATATACACAAAAATAGTTCCTTACTTACATAGCTTATTTTATGAATGCTTGCTCAATTTGTTTATCTTGCTGATGTTGGCTACTATCCAGCAGTCATGTCTCATTGCAGTCACTGAAGGTGGTTCAGAGAAGTTCATTTGATTGGTAACTGGAATGATTGGGTTATCATATGAGGGTAGGTTGGGCAGATTGGACTTGTTTCAAGTGAGTTTAGGAGAGTAAAGGGGGAGTTGATTGAAGCATATAAGATCCTGAATGGCCCTGACAAGGTGATTGTACGAAGGATGTTTCCTCTTGTTCATTAGTCCAGAGCCAGTTAAAAGATTAAAGGTCACACCATTAGGACAGACATGAGATTTTTGTGGTTTTGTGACTTTGGACTGTTGCCTCAGGAGGAACAGTCATTGAATGTTTTTAAGATACAGGTGTTTAGATCATTTTTCAGTGAGGGAATTCAAGATTTATCAGGAATAGATGTAAATATGAAATTTAAGACAGACAATAAACAGATCAGCCATGGTCTTATTGAATTGCAGAGCGGGCTCATTGGGTCAAATAGTCTCTTTCTGCTCAAATTTTATCTGTTCATAATTTGTGTAATGTCTCTAATGGCATGGTGGCTCAGTGGTTAGCGGCTGTCTCACAGCCACAGGGACTCAGGTTCAATTTTATCCTTAAGTGATTGTCTGTGCACATTCTCACCCTGTCTGCGTGGGTTTCCTCTGGGTACTTTGGTTTCCTCCCATGGTCCATAGATGTGTAGGTTAGGTTGATTGGCTGTGCTAAATTGCCCACAGTGTCCAGGGATGTGCAGGCTGGGTGGATTAGCCATGGGAAATGCAGGGAGAGGGTTTAGTCTGAGTGGGATGCTCGCTGGATGATTGGTCTGGGCTGAATGGCCTACTTTCACACTGTATGGATTCTATGATCTAAAAGTCCTGTGCTTTTCCGTAACGTTTTCTCACTAGTTTCTTTGTACTTAGTCATATGATGCTTTTAGGGCATTTTATTTTCATTAAATACATGCATTATTTTTTCCATTGAATTTGTCACTTCGTTGACATGCCATCATTAGTACTGAGAACACTGTTTCTTAACTATTCTGGTTTCAAAGTTTCAGCATCCATTAAACACACAACTATAATGATGAGCACATTAAATTTGGTTTATATTTTATGCAAGAAAGACTGGACATCAGTGTATTTTGAGAAAAATGTTTATGATAAAGCTTTTAACCGAGCTTGTGGAACAGAGGGATGCAGTGGCTTACTCTCCAAGTTGACCATTACCTTCCTATTAATACAACATTCCACTGTCCCAAAGAAAGTATAAGCAACTTAAATGGACACACGGTTTTCATGTGATATGTCTGTAAAATGTACAGCACCATAATTTCCCATGCTCCAAATCTCCAGTAGCGTGCATTGGAGTCTTTATCTGTGTTGTCAGGTGATCATAAAGCTTGCTATTGGAAGACTTTGAAAGAATTTTTAAATTGTGGAAAGAATGAAAAATATTTAAACACAAAAATCTGATTTGTTTTGGCAATTAGAAAAAACTTAAAGAAAGATGTCATTCTTTTAAATATCAATCCTAAAACAAATCATATTCTAGGCTGTTTTGATTTGCTCCATCACATTCAATTATTTCTTTCAAAAATGTATCATTGATTTCAGGATTCCGTGTCACAGTATAACATTACAGTTCACATTGATAGTTGTCACAATTAAAATATCAAGTTCTTTCACAGCAACAGCACAATGCTTATTTCAGTTTTATCTTTTAACACAGAAAAATCCAAGGTTTTAGATTTATCACAGATTTTGAAGAGAGAGCCTTTCTGGCTGATATTGAAGTTAATAGGGCTTTTGAGAAAAGTCATGATAAGTTAGCTTCACAGACTTTCTGAAATTCACTATGTTTTCCCTTTATTGGCTCTCCCTAGGGATCAATGATGACTTCCTTCCATTCCAATTTAATGGGTTCTAAAATGCTTAATTATCTGGAGTTTTGCCCATGTGCAGGGCATGTGGTGCTTGAAAGGTTGGGCAAATAAGCATTTGAAGGTTTGTGCACTCTCTCCATCAACTTGCCTTCATCCCTTCATGCTCCTGATGAGATCAATTGGGTTTGGTGCCTTGCAACTAAAGTCATCCATTTTAGTGTGTCACAGCCAGGGACTCTCAAATTCATAGGGATGTTTGACCTCTTCGGGGATACTTTGAGGAGGTCCCTTCCAAAATCCTCCTAGGCATCTCCCCATAACCAAGTTCTAAGCACTGCCCTTGCTTCAAAATTTGGTGTCAGGCATGCAAGCGATATGTACCACCTAGTGAAGCAGGTGGTACCTAGACACTAGTACATTGACTCAGGACAGGACGTTGCTCTTGAAGTTCCTCTCATGGCACTGGATTTGGAGTTTCTTCACATATTGTTACTACTCCAATGCTACGAGGTACCTACCTGTAATTTGCCCAAATCTCCAAAGTGTACAGCAGCATGTGAATCATGTGGAACATTCCCTGGATCATTTTAATAGGTTTTCCAAGTCTTCAACTCCGCTTTCTCCATTCTAGTCCTTGCTGAATGTGGAATGTATCTTTCCTTTAAGAGATGTAATTTGGGTTTAAGTAGTGAAGGCCAACTTTATCTGGTGGAGGGGCATGCCCAGATTTCATTCTCATGTTGAGCCATGTAGCCAAACAGCATGATGTTTCACACTGGACAGCACAGTCATTAAGCAGTTCTTGCTGCTAGTATCACATTGAACTGGGCTGGATAAGTGCACTTCATGGGGGTCTTGAGGCATAGTGGTAGGGTCCCTGCCTTTGAGTCAGAAAGTCCAGGTTCAAAGCCCATCTGCTCCAGAGATGCATTAGAACATACCTGAGCAAGTTGATTCAAAATGATTGTAATGATCGCCTCCAATTTTACGACCTATTTAATTTAGCCTACAAAGTAATCAGCAAGTTTGGGACCATCTGTGATGACAGAAAGAGTTAATGTTTTTGGTTAATAATTTTCCATCACAATTGGACAAAAATCAGAACATTTACAATTTTGAAAGTAGAGGCAAGGAAATGCAAAACTCGATACATGGATGCAGGTATATGAATTAAGAATAGGATTAGGCCATTCGATGTCTCAAGTCTGTGCCACCATTCCATAAGATCATTACTAAGCTGATTGTCACCACAAGTTGTCATTTTGACCTGTGTTTGATGACCTTTGACGCTCCATTTAATCAAGAATCATTATATCTGTCTGCTTTTAATCAGCCTGCCTTCACCAGGAGAAAGGAGTTACAAAGATTTGCTACTCTCTAAGATAGAGAAAAAAATTATCCATGTTTAAATGGGTGAGTCTTTATTTTAAACTGTGTCCTCTTGTTCTCGTCCCTCCTTTAAGAGGAAACATTCTGCATCCAGCCTGTAAATTCTCCTCAGGATCTTAAATTTTTCAATAACATTGCCACTCGTTCTTTTCAATCCCAGTGGATACAAGCCCAAACTGAGCAATCTTTCCTCAGAAGTAACCTCCAGCATTCCAAGAATCAGTTAAACTTTCAAGGAAAGAACAGAAGGGAGAGTCTGAATAGGATGGAAGGCAAGAGAGATTAAATGATGAAAGAGATCATGGTGCCAAGCAATTGGTGGATGGGAGGCAACAGAAGTCAAGAAATAAAGCCTGAAACTGGAGGAGCTGCAAATAGCAATAGTAGAGTGATTATCGACAGCAACTTTGAATTTGGTTTGGAAGGAAATGACATTAAATGGTGCAAATTTTTATAGACGTTTGATATGAAAGGTTGACATGACATTGCTCTGTTTTGCTGCAATTGTACCCAACTGTCTCGGTCCAACTCATCCATCCTGATCAGATATCCTAAATAAATCTAGTCCCATTTTCCAGTATTTGGCCTATATCGCTCCAAACCTTTCTGATTCAAATGCCCATCCAGATGCCTTTTAAATGTTTATTTGTACCAGCCTCCACCACTCCTTGAGGTAGCTCAATCAGTACATACACCACTCTTTGCGTGAAAAAGTTGGCCCTTAGGTCCCTTTTAAATCTTTCCCCTATTACCTTAAATCTGTGCCCTCTAGGTTTGGACTCCTATATTCAATGCACTGACTAGTAAAGGTAAACATACCAAATGTCACCTTCGCTATCCTGTCTACTTTCAAGGAACTATGAACCTGAACTCCAAGGTCTCTTTGTTCAGCAACACTCCCCAGGACCTGCCCTGATTTGCCTTGTGTGAATATATTTCAGTGACTGACCACATTTTTAACCCATTGCATTTATGTGATTTATCAAGCCAAGTTTTATTGAGATCTGACTTATCCAGTATTACTATTATCTCAGATCATAACACAATGTGAGAGATGTCAAGATTAAACTTGAAATTTACCTCCACTGCTTTTAGTAAAGTCCTTGATGAAGATGGGAAATTAGAAATTCTGAGCAACAGAATAAACTACTCTAATTTTTAGATGAGACCATTAATAACCTCCGAACTCGTTGACTTACCATTGCCTAACCAATTTTCTCTAAAATTTCCCCTTCAGTTTTATGAGGTATAGCCATGCTGCTGTCTCATATGCAATACTGAAACAATTACTTTTGAATATGCAAACATGTAATCAATTACCCAATTACACTGTCCTGATCACTATACGCTTTCAAAAAAGTCAAACTAATTTCTCTTCTGTGACCTCTCTGCAGAAGCCATGTTAGCAGTCTGAATGCAGCTGTAATTTATGCCTTATAAAAATCTCAATGCTTGCAGAGAATTTGTTTTTCAATCCCTCTTCACATTATACATCATTCTCTATTTTCCAACCATTAGAAATCCCATTCTATGCCTGAAGAATTACGAGAATCCCTGCTAAGGCTCCTTCTTCTTCTTGCTTTTATTTTATTTAATGTTCCCTGATGCATGTCACCCAGCTTCAAAACTTTGTTGCACTTAAGCCATCTTCTGCCTTACTGCTTTTGTTACATAATCCATTATTCTCTGAAACTAATGGGAAATAGACAGTCAGACATGTTGCATGCTTATCAATGTTCTGTGGCAGTTTTATGGTGCAGTTTGTTGCAAATTTGTGCAGATTTAAATCTGCCAGCTCAATTTTAATGAGTTGTGTGTCTTTGTTTTGGAAATACTAAGCTATTATGGAGTTTAAAGTGCATGTGTTTGCAAAACGGTGCCAGATTCCTCCAGGTGCAGGGTGCCACAATAGCATGTGACACACACACGGGAAATCTAAACTCAGCTGATCCATGTGGGAAGACGTAAAGATATGTTTAATATACTGGTGATCCAGAGCCCTAGACTAATAAGCTATAGTCATGAGTTTTAATGCTACCATGACAAATGATGAAATTTGAATCCAATAATATCTGGAACTTTCAAAGAAGCACCTCTAAATAATGACCATGTAAAATCATAGACTCATACAGTATAGAAGAGATCATTCAGCCCATTGAGTCCACACCAACTAGAACTATACTAAATCTATTCTAGTCCCATTTTCGAGCACATGGCCCAGAATCTTGAATACTATGACGTTTCAAGTGCTCATCTGTGTGCTTTTGAAAGGTTGTGAGGTTTCCCGTTGTCAATTGTTGTAAAATTGCATCTGATTCACCAATATCCATTAGGAAAGGAATTCTGCCATGCTTACCTGGTCTGGCCTATTAGTGACTTCAGACTCACCACAATATGGCTATCTCTTTACTGTCTTCTGAAAAGGCTGAGCAAGCCGTTCATCTCAAGGACAATTAAGCATGGACAAAAATGTTGGCCTTGCTAGTGATGCCTTATTCCATGTAAAATTATATTTACTATGGAGTTCAAACAAACCCTATTGTCACTGTAGCAAGGGCCTTAATTATCAATGTGAGAGTTACAAATATTTAGAGTAGTTTAAATCATTGTAAATGCTCATGAAGAGCACATAAGGTCTGTAGAATTGTCACGCTGTGAAGTTATTTAATTCCCCACAGTTTAAATACATTTTAAAAGGCTGACAGTGCCAGTCAGAAGTAAAAATAAAAGTTGAGCCATGAAGTTACATAAATCCTTAGTCCTATTTTAAAAAGAATGCCTATGTCAACAATAGTGAAACAAATCTGGCAGTTACAATTTTTGTTTGTTGACATTTTCTCGAAGAGTTATCATTATGTCATTATTAATGCTTAATTGCTTTCATATCCTATCACTATCTCAATAGGGGTCCTAAATTCACAGTTTATGAGTTCAGAGATTATGAAATAATTAAGTGTCATTGTGGGATTATGAATGCAAGTCTGTTTGTTTCAATAGGGGATTAAGAAATTGAAGGGAATTAAATGTTTTGAATGGGCCCGTATGAAAGAGTGGAATTTCAAAAATGTCATAGTAATGACCATAATAGACATTTTAGAACTTTATTTTTATCTCAGCATGGCTCCTAGGTGTGTCTATGATGGATGCTAAGAGAGCTGGCATCAAAGGCAAAAGATGATGTGTTAATGAGTTGGTATTAAGTTGGCATACAAATTATGATTAATCATACAGGAACATATGAGGCATGGCTGCAAATGGAGAATCTGTGGAGGTGAGTATGGAGAGTATGAGGGACCATTGGAGTGAGTGGGTCACATGAATTTGTATGAAGAGGGACCACTGAAATTGAGTATTTGAGCTGGTGTACAGAGAGCGATTGGAGAGGTGGATGGTTACGAAGAGTGAGGTTTAGAGGGTGAATATTTACAAAAAGCAACTTGGATGAAGTCCTGGAGAACCAAGGTGGATCTTTTAAACAGCCCACAACAGCAACTGGCACATCCTGAGGCTGCTTCTAAGTGCAGTTGGCATGCCTCCTGCTTCCCAAATTGGGGTGAAAATCTGAGCTCCCGTCTCCGAGATCCTGGAGACAGAGGGAGAAATACTGGTGGCTGTGCAAAGGAAAGAGGCTACAATGGTGAGCCAGATGCTTATAAGAATTGGTTTATTGTTCAGATTGAATTGATTTATTTTCTGGAGATTTATGAACCAAAGAGATAACATGGATTTTGTGGGGGAAATGTGTTCACTCAGAAGATTGAATGAAGGGACTTTCAGAAAGTACACAGAAGACTCACTGTTTTGGAGGAGGGGGCTTGGCAAAACCACAGGATGGATTTGGGCTTGAACATACAAGATTCCACATTTGCAGAGATCATGGAATAAGAAGTGTCCTGCTAATAGTTGATGGAGAAAGAACTGTTTCTGCAGTTCGGTGTATTATTTAACTGCTAACAATGCTTGCTTGCTGTTGATTTCAGTTGTTACAGTAAAAATGTTTAAATAAGAAATCTATACAATTTTATATATTGTTCACTTAGAACATAGAACAATACAGCGCAGTATAGACACTTCAGCCCTCAATGTTGCGCCGACCTGTGAACTATTCTCAGCTTGTCCCCCTACACTATCCCAAAATCATCCATGTGCTTATCTAAGGATTGTTTAAATCTCCCTGATGTGGCTGAGTTAACTACATTGGCAGGTAGGGCATTCCAAGCCCTTACCATTATCCCCCTCGTACAAGCTGACGTCATCATCCTAGGAAAAAGTCTTTCACTGTCTACCCTATCTAATCCTCTGATCATCTTGTATGTCTCTATCAAATTCCCCCTTAGCATTCTTCTTTCCAATGAAAACAGACCCAAGTCTCTCAGCTTTTCCTCATAAGACCTTCCCTCCAGACCAGGCAACATCATAGTAAATCTCCTCTGCACCTTTTCCAATGCTTCTATACCCTTCCTGTGATGGGGTGACCAGAACTGTACACAATATTCCAAGTGTGGCCGCACCAACGTTTTGTACAGTTGCAGTATGGTATTGCGGTTCCGGAACTCAATCCCTCTACAAATGAAACCTAACACACCGCATACCTTCTTAACAGCACTATCCACCTGGGTGGCAACTTTCAGGGATCTATGCACATGGACTCCAAGATCCTTCTGCACATCTACACTACCAAGAACCTTTCCATTGACCCAGTACTCTGCCTTCCTGTTATTCTTCACAAAGTACATCACCTCACATTTAGCTGCATTGAACTCCATTTGCCACCTCTCAGCCCAATTCTGCAGTTTATCCAAGTCCCCCTGCAACCTGTAACATTCCAAACTGTCCACTACTTTATCGACTTTAGTGTCGTCTGCAAATTTACTAATCCATTCACCTATGTCTGCGTCTAAGTCATTTATAAAAATGACAAACAGCAGTGGTCCCAAAACAGATCCTTGTGGCACACCACTAGTAACTGGACTCCAGACTGAATATTTTCCATCGACCACCATTCGCTGCCTTCTTCCAGAAAGCCAATTTCTAATCCAAACTGCTAAATCGCCCTCAATTCCATGCCTCTGCATTTTCTCCATCAGCCTACCATGTGGAACCTTATCAAAGGCTTTACTGAAGTCCATATATACCACGTCAACTGCCCTACCCACATCTACATGCTTGGTCATCTTCTCAAAAAACTCAATGAGGTTTGTGAGACACGACCTGCCCTTGACAAAACCGTGTTGACTATCTGAAATCAAATTGTTGCTCGCTAGATGATTATGAATCTTCTCTCCTATAATCCTTTCCAAAACCTTTCCTACAACAGAAGTAAGGTTCACTAGTCTATAATTACCTGTGCCATTTCTGCCGCCCTTCTTGAACAATGGCACAACGTTTGCAATCCTCCAGTCCTCTGGTACTAAACCTGTAGACAATGATGACTCAAATATCAAAGCCAACTGCTCTGCTATCTCCTCCCTAGCTTCC
>NC_057729.1:37771378-37804959 GCF_004010195.1 Chiloscyllium plagiosum | reverse complement strand
AAGTTTATGTTGCTGCTGTCTCGTACTTGGAGGAGGACATGAAGGTATTTATTAGAAATACTGATTGGGCTTCAGCTTACTGCAATATAGGTCATGGGTGTGGCATAGCGGACACATAAGTGGAAATGTTGTTGTTAACAAACTAATGCTGTGCATTAGAGATGCTACCAAGTGATTTGATGAAAACTATAGTAAAACCATTTGCTGATAGGTTGATATTAGACAATATTTTCCTGCTACAGGTGCATCAAAGTGTCATCTTTGTTGCATAGAATGTTCCAGAGGAGGGGTTCAGAATTTATACAACTTAGGCTCCCATTATACCAGAGCTGATGTGACAGCATTTAAGTTATCTTAATGGAGGAAACTTGCTGATATTGCTCCCTGTCCCTGCTGGCAAACATCATAACTTACAATATATTAAAAAAATTCAATGTGTAGGCATTTTGGTCTTTTTGACCAATTTTAATTTAATACTTTCCTAAGTGAAAGGTAACTATTAATATTTTAATGACAGACATTTCTTTCACTAATTTCCAATCTAAGGAGAGAATGAAATTTAAAACATAAAGAATTATAAACATCATCTTGAATTAAAGTCAAACATTGTTTCTTCAACTAACAATGGACAGGATGGTCCTGTGAGAAGCCATTTAGGATCGTGGTAATTACTTGCCCAAATAATGCCATACTGTATACTGTCTTTGTATATGGTAACTTATTGTTCTGGAATTGTTGGCCCAGGGCATCTGACATCAGCTATCGATAGTTTGATTTATCCGAATGTGTTTAGGAGTTAAATCTTTGTAACCCAAGCCACTGAGAGTGTGGAGAAATAATGGTGCAACAAAGAGAAATTTGCAAGTATGGGGCCTGAGTGAACAGGGTATGCAACTGTGAATCTCTGACACAAGAATTGTAAAAATAACAACACACTGAGGCATGGAAAACAGCGTATGAATATGGTGTCAAATCAGGGCATAAGGAGAAATAAAGGGAGAGAAAGAAAGAGAATGAATTAAGAAAGAGAAAAAAAGGGACTGAGTAAAAGAAAAAGATTTTTGTAAAATCTCCAACAACAATTAAAACGTGAAAAAATGAACCAGGTCAGACGACATGTGGAAGCCCCCTGCATTGATCTACTGCAGGCCCTTGAGAGAAAGACTGAACTGTTTATCTTTTCAACTTCAGTTCTTAATTTTCTACCTTATGCTATGAATAACTGTAAGGTAATCTAACTTTCTCTATCTCTCTGTTTCACATCTTATATTTGTACCTAGGTACTTTGTACCGAAGATGGCACCATGTGGGGCAACATTGTAAATGTTTCACTGTACTCCTGTACTTGAGTACATGTGACAATAAACCTATTCTAATTATATCTTTCACTGCAGCAAGGTTCATTCGCAGCAATTAACATTTATATCTTAGACTTAAAACAATAGGACTTAATTTCTGTGCAAAATATTGTTGTGGAGAAAATCACCAGCCTTGGAGTCAGAGTTGGGGTTCAACGACAGAGTTTATTGTACAAGGAAATACTGGAGCCCTTCTTCAGGAATGAGGAAAGTGTAATCGACGTTTTGGGCATAAGCCCTTCTTCAGGAACCAACCAACCCAACCACCCCGTGGCTCAACACTTCAACTCCCCCTCCCACTCCACCAAGGACATGCAGGTCCTTGGACTCCTCCATCTCCAGACCATAGCAATATGACAGTTGGAGGAAGAGCGCCTCATCTTCCACCTATGAACCCTCCAACCACAAGGGATGAACTCAGATTTCTCCAGTTTCCTCATTTCCCCTCCCCCCACCTTGTCTCAGTCAAATCCCTCGAACTCAGCACCGCCTTCCTAATCTGCAATCTTCTTCCTGACCTCTCCGCCCCCACCCCACTCCGGCCTATCACCCTCACCTTGACCTCCTTCCACCTATCGCATTTCCAACGCCCCTCCCCCAAGTCCCTCTTCCCTACCTTTTATCTTAGCCTGCTGGTCACACTTTCCTAATTCTGAAGAAGGGCTTATGCTCGAAACGTCAATTCTCCTGTTCCTTGGATGCTGCCTGACCTGCTGCGCTTTTCCAGCAACACATTTTCAGTTGTGAATCAAGTGGCCAACTTATGGCTCAGCGGCCATCTTGTGCATCCATGTGCCTAGTGTCAACCATGCCATCTTCCACTTCAGTATAATTCACACCAGAGTGGTGTAACTCAGCAAACTTTCTGTTTCTCTGTTTAACTTGCAATTACCCTTTTCAGCAAATTTTGGTATTTATTAGAAAAATAGTGTCATTCACCTGATTGTAATTTTGACAGCAAATTATGGCCCAATATGTTAAAACTAAACAAGCCATCATTTTATGGAATTATGGTTTTTTTGCACTACCAAAATATGAAATTAGAGGCTAACTTTTACTAAAATACTACATAAGTGTCGATTGTGGGGGACTTTCGCAGAAGATTTCTGTCAGGTGAGCTCCAGTGAGTTTTCTTGCACATTGCTTGCCTCATGAGCGATGCACCATATCTCAGTGACACCCTACTCATGCAATTGTGGGCTTAGCGATGGCAGAAGTACTTGTCACTGCTGGAACCTTCCAGAATTCCTGGCACCATATTTAAAGCCCAGCAGTGCAAAAGGTGCTAAGAGCTGCCTTTCACAGTGCATTTAGAGGAAGAAGAAAAGTTTCTGAGATCACATAGGTCACACAGTGCAAAAATTAAATTATACTCCAATGTGTTGCCTTGACCTTATCACCATACTGGCCACCTGTCAATCTCGCTGCAGCTCCAAGAGTCAAGCTATGCCGGTCTTTAGTGCCACATTATGTTAGAACCTAGTTTAGGGATCTTTGTGGGAGTGTTGCATGCTGGAAAACCCTCAAACAGTTGAAAGTGTTCACTATTAGTCAACAGCAGCAAAAGCCAAGAAAAAATAAACCAGAAAAAATTGCTACATTTGCTTATGGAAACATATAGAGGATTTATTGCCTTGGGAGCAATAACAAATCTATACTCAGTACATGACCACTGCTCTCATGTCACATGTTTTGGAGTCAAGCGTCCATTAAATCCTATCTGGCTTGTTGTGCCCGAAGCTGCAATACTCTATCCTGCTGAAGGTTCCTCTTTCTGAATTTCATTATTCTCCTCCGGATGACTGCTGCAACTTGCCTAGGTCTACAGGATCCATCACATCCACCACCACCCACCCCACTCCACGCCCCCTTTGTCTGCATCAGATGTGCAGAGCACAGTGTGCTAGGAATTTGTGCCACTCTTTATGTCTGGACTGTATTGCAGCTCAACTGATCCAGCATTGGCACCTCACCTTGAGACGTGTCATCTGCTCTGCACTGGTTGAAGAATGGACAGAACTGTATTGAAACTTGGCCTTAGTCAATCAATTAAATATCCATAGTGAAACAGGTTGCAGAAGAGGGCCAAATTCATGAATTACTCCAACAGAGTGTCAGAGAAAAAGAAAGCATGTAACAAAGGTTCACCAGATAAGGGTAAGGATAGATAAATTATCTTAAACAAATATACAACTTACTATTAAGTTAAAAATCAAACAACACCAGGTTATTGTCCAACAGGTTTAATTGGAAGCACTAGCTTTCGGAGCGCTGCTCCTTCATCAGGTGTGAAAATATACAAACTGACCAGGTGGTTGTATGTTTTCAGGGTTAACCTTCAATAAAATACGATTAGTTAAAAATCAGATTCAAATTTTTACACAGTTGGATAGATCTGTGCACTTTAAATATTTAACATCTACTAATGGTGAAAATGTTTACATGTTCACAAATGTATTAATTCTGCTCCTACTTCAATAAATGCTGTTTTACCTTGTAAAAGATCAATGAAACATGTTACTGATGCGGGTATTCCTATATGTGCAATTGCACTGGACAGTCTCATCAATTCTGGCCAGCATTTGAGGTAAAATATGCTTCAGTTGTCTTATATTGTCTAGTGCCTGTCTACATTGGTTATTGCATTTGGCAAACTCTGTCTTTTAAATTCATGGTTGCTTAGAAACAAATGGAAAGCTCACAAGAGCTCTCTTTTCCAAGGGTCAGCAATTTTGTCAGCAAGTTAAAGCCAAACAGAAAATAATATCCTTAATGTTGACGTTCATTTGAGGGTTAAACAGCACTTCACATTTTATGTCATTCAGTTAGCTGAGAATTAAAGCCTTGCCACTGTATTCGGAAAGCACCGATTTAAACAATTAACAGGGTTTTATTAATACAGGAAATCTGTTTCAAGTGCATTTTGTTGTCAGTAGGTTCTTTTTTTGATGCTAAAATAAACTTTCTGTATAAAAATGTCTTATTACAATAGTGGGATCTATTAGGAAGCAACACCAATGAATCTGAAAAATATGACTAAATTGTAAATATTTAATCTTATTGGGATTGAAAGGTAAGTATTCTGATCCTTTGCTCTTATTGGGGTGCTATGCTTAAAGAGAGTGCAATCAAAAAATGGTGTACAAAACTGGCACTAGATCTCCAACTTAGATTCCTATGAATGGACTCCCCATTGGGAGCAGAGGGCTGCACAATTTAATCTTGCACATATTTCTCCTTTGTGCTTCAGTGTCACAACAGAATAGTTTTCAATTGCACCTTCAAGAAATAAATTGTATTTCTATAATTCTTCAGATTCTCAGTATGCTGCTAAATGTTTTGCAACCAATGACTGACTTCTAAAATGTAATTGCTGTTGTGTCGGCAAACATGGCAACCAATGTGTGCACAACATGATTCCGCTAACAACAGGTGATGGTTCATTTGTTTTGGTAATTTGTTATAATTGTTGGCCAGGGATCCCCTGGTGTTCCACAGAATTTTTCTATCACTAATATAATTATTATCTGAAAATACATTCACAAAATACGCATTTTAATATTGGTCCAAAAGATGATACCTCAATACTTCACAATTCCTTGGCTAATATTCAGGTCTTAACTTGGAGTTCAACACTCATTTTTTGGCAAAAATAAGAGACTGACTACTTCTGTGCAGCAGGCTGATGCAAGCTGACATTATTGCACAAAAACAAATCCAATAAAGCCATATTTTATTGGAAAGTAAGAATGTTTGGAGACATAAACTGTACTTGAAAAATTGAGAGACAAAATAATGTAGTTACGCTTCGACTGTTTGTAGAAACTTGAACAGCTCAAGTTACAAATGTGTATCTATTGATGTTGCTTAAGGTGAAATTGAGGATTGGCTAAAACATCAACACCTTTTTTGGAAATTGGAAGTCTCATTAACCAAGCTGTTATTCTTCATAATTCCAGTGGGTAGTGGGAACACTGCAGAAACTTAAATCTTGACTGAAGTGCTCACTCCTGACTTGCAATTATAATTACTATTCTTTCACTTTTGCTGGGTTAAAATCCTGGAACTCCCTCTCTTAAAGCAATGTGTCTGTACCAATATACCTATTGACTGCAACATGTCAAGAAGTTGACTCACCACCTGCTTTTCAAAGGCAATTAGAGATGGGCAACGGATCCAGTGAAGGAATGAATAAATAGAAAACCCTGTCAGAATATTGTTGCTTGACATACAAAACAAAAATAATACGTTGATTGTATGATTACAAAGAATATCAAACCATAAAGTAATTAATTTATATTTCAGGCTAACTGCAATTAAATTATTAGACAAAATACGTATTAACTCTCATGGTCCAGAGATCCGATAATACTCTGGGGACTGGAGTTCAAATCTTGCCATGGCACATGAATTGACAGTTGATTTGCAGAAAAAAACCCATCTGGTTCACTACTTTCCTTTTTTGGAAGGAAACTGCCATCCTTACCCGGTCTGACCCATACGTAACTCCAGACCTATAGTAATGTGGTTGACCTTTAACTGCCATTTGAGCAATTAGCGACGGGCAATAAATGCTGGTTCAGTCAGTGATGTCCTCATCCTGTGAATGAATTAAAAAACAACTTCCGATGAGAGGTTATACCAGACTTAAATCAAAGTCCTGTAAGATTTCGTGAAGACTAGATTTTCCTTGTTTACCTTTTATACAGATGGTAATGCATTAAAATATAGCTGTTTGTAAGATCTGGATATTAATTTTGTTTTCTAGTATCCATAATTTTCACATTTGCCACCTGAGTGAGAAATTCACTCTGTTATTGACCCAACCAGACCTGTCAGTGGGATGAGTGATTTATTGCTGATAGTGATTCGTTATCACTCATCCACGCTTAGTATTTCGCATTTTCACTGCTTCCGTGATTTGATTTGCTGCAGGATGTCACATAATACCAAATCACTTAGTGTGATACCAGCAGCTGTCTTCCACTCCCTTCCCTGTCTGTGTGACTCTTGCTCAAGAGGATTATTGATTGTGGTATCACTGTTGTAGAAGTCTCCAGTTCATCAAAGAGCCATTAGATACCCATTGTAAGTTACAAAAAGACTAATGGATACTTATGCCTGAAATTCAACCAAGGATTTCTGATTGCCTTATAGTTCTAAAAATCCGAAACTTCACCACAAATGCAATTGCACTGATCAGAGCATGGGGTATGAAAGTTAAAATACCAGATTTTTGGAATCCTGATCTGACAGCCACTAACTCTAATTGCCAGGTAATTGGCTACATCAGAGTTGGACACAGCAGCCTTTGTTACACTCTAACCTCCTCTTCTGGCAAGCAAGTTTTTTTGATGGGGAGAAACCTTCAGAGTAAACTTTGATTAAATTTTATAAATTGCAGTATTACACAACATGGTTGAAAGCACTTTTATCTTTCAGAAACATGACAGAATAGGTGATTTGTGAACCAGAAAATCACTCCCTAATCTGCTGTCAGGTTCTGTGGACAGCTGCTGCTCCGATCATTCTCGGTGCCATTTTGATTCCCCTGCTTTGACACAGAGATTCACTGGAGGGTGATAGTCTTCGAGAAACATGACCAGCCTTTATTGTAGAGTCTCAGCTGCAGCTCCAAAGCTGTCTTATTTGGTGTGCTTATCATGTAGCTTCTTTGCCTTGTGATTTTTTAGTGAGCTTTAAGAGGAAGCTGCTGTCTCTTCAACAGCTGTTGTGTAGGATATTCTACCCTCTTCACCCTGCTGTGTACATAACACATCATTTTTCATCTAGTATCATGCTTGGAGATGAAACAGATAATCCTACATTTTACCCACAAATACTTCTGTGCAGCAAAGAGACATTTGCAGCACCTGGCGATCAATGGTCCAACTGCTTTGCAGTAAGGCTGCAAGAGCAACCCCATTCTATTTAATTTGCTGTGAAAGTTATACTTTCTTTTCGAAAGCTATGCTTTGCTAATGATGCCTGGAAGGATGTATAATTAATGTTCAGAAAGTATAAAGTGCATTCAATTGTGCTGCATGACATTAGCAACAAATCTGTTCAGATATTTGTGGTGTACTCCTCTCGTTATCAAAAGAAATTGATGGGTTTATTTTAAAGTCATCAGTGCTTTCACTGACTTCATAATTTGCGATTTTGCACAACAATCCAATTTGCTTTTCTTCACCAATGTTACATTACATGATTTTCAGCAAATAATCCTTAAAGCATTAATTAAATTAATTAATTCCTTCAATAATTTGAGTATCAGGCTTTCTCATAGATCGAGTAATACTCACTCCATTTTCTAAGCAAAGATGGTACGGAGAGGAACCTCTTGAGAATCAATTTAATTTTAAGTGTTTGTGTAACAGCCATGTCTGAGTGGTTGCATGCTTGCCTCTGGGTCACAAAGTTGTGAGTGTAAGTCTCAATACAGAAGTTGGGCAAAGAAATCCAGGCTGACAGTCGAGTACAATACTGAGGGAGTGCTGCAGTGTTATTTTTGCATCATGTATCATGGTCAGTAAATCTGTACACTATTGAAGCGACATTCTGTGTCAGCAAACCTTTAAAATATAAAAACAGAAAAAAGAGACAGAAAATGGTGAAACTCAACAGGTCTGGCAGCATCTGTGGAGAGAGAAATACAAGTAAAATGCTCCTTCACCTGAAAGATGTATTTTTTTTGTCAGAAAGTTGATGCAAGGGTATGTGTTTCACCTCTGGGATTGCATGGGTAAGTGAGAAAGTGCTCAGAAGAGTAGAAGAATGGACCACGGTGTTCTGGTGGGAGAGATCCTTGTGAAATGCTGATAGGGGAGGGAAAGATGTGCTTGGTGGTATCCTACTGGAGGTAGCAGAAATGGCAGAGGATGATCCTTTGAATACTGAGTGGAAAATGGGGTGAATCTGGAGGAAAAGGGGAACTCTGTTGTTGTTCTGGGAGGGAGGATAAGGGATGGAAGTAGAAATGTAGGAAGTGGGGTAGACATGGTTCTGTCAACCATGGTAGGAGTGGAATCTAAGGTTAAAGTAAAATTGAGGACATGCTGAAGACATCAATATCGAAGATGACATCACTGGAACATTTATGAAAGAGACAGAGAAACTGGGAGGAAGGAATGGTGTCCTTGCAGGCAGTAATGTGTGAGGAAGTATAATTGAGGTAACTTTGGGTGTTGGTGGACTTGTACTGGATATTGCTGGACAGACGGACCTCAGAAATAGAAAGTGTAAAATCAAAGACGGGAGGGAAGAATCAGTGGTGGACCAGGTGAAGGGGAGAGAAAAATCAGTGGGAAGCAAAACTGATGAGGTTTTCCAATTCTAGTTGGGAGCAGGAAGCAGCACTGACGACACCATCAAC
This sequence comes from Chiloscyllium plagiosum, assembly GCF_004010195.1. NCBI lineage: Eukaryota > Metazoa > Chordata > Chondrichthyes > Orectolobiformes > Hemiscylliidae > Chiloscyllium > Chiloscyllium plagiosum. The sequence continues at coordinate 37,796,226 of NC_057729.1, read as the reverse complement.
GTGCTGGAGAAAGAATTGTGGAAGGAGGTCCAAGTAGGATTGGAGCAAGTAATGGTCTGTATTCCCCACAAAGAGACTGGCATAACTGGGACTCATGCGGATACGCATTACCATATTATTGACTTGGAGAAAGTGAGATGTCTTAAAGGAGACGTTATTCAAAATAAGAATAAAGCATCAGTGCTGAGGAATAGGCTACACTTATCACCCAAATAAGAGTTCTATATGCAAATGTTCAGAGTAAAGGAAAAAAATTAAGTGAGCTGCAGACATAAATTCAAATTAGAGATTAGGATAAAAGAGCTATTACTGAGATGTGGCTGCAAGATAGTCAGGATTATGATATGGCATACCAGGTTTTAAGGTTTACAGAGCAGATATGGAAAATGGGAGAGGAGCTGGAGTAGTCTTACTGGTTAGAAACAAAATTATTTCAATACTTTTCATCTTTTCAAATGCTATATTTAATGCAATCTTATGGTGGCAAGGTGGCTCAGTGATTAGCACTGCTGCCTCATGGCATCAGGGACCTAGGTTCAATACCATCCTTGGAAAACTATGAAGAGTTTGCACATGTTCTCTGTGGATTCTCTACCACAGTCCAAAGATGTGCAGGTTAGGTGGATTGGCCTTACTAAATTGCCCTATAGTCTGCAGTTGTGTGCAGACTAGGTGGATTAGCTATGGGAAATGCAAAATTTTGGCTGTCGGGGAGAGAAATGGGACTAGTTGTGATGCCCTTTGGAGGTTTGGTGTGAACTTGATGGGCCAAATGTCCTGCTTCCACACAGTAGGGATTGTATGATATTATGGAGGTAACAATGAGGGGGAAGCATACAGTGAAGACAGTATTGGTGAAACTGAGGTAAATGATTTAAAACTGTAATAGATGTTGTACATAGACCCCTCGTAGCAGTTGTGAAGTACTAGATTGTGACATGTTTGCCTAATTTCTGCGGTTAAATAAAGCCAGAATAGTATTAATGAAGAGATTTTAACTTTAACATTATTTAGGAGAAACACACAAGACCTGAGACAAAGGTAGTGCATTTCTGGATAGTGTCCAGGAAAGATTGTTACAGCAATACGTCCTGGATGCAACAGGGGGCCAAAAAATATCGTAGTTAGTAATGTGTAATGAGCCAGATTTAATTAGTTTCCTAATTGTGCATGAACATTTATTAAATAGTGATCATAATATGATCGAGTTCAATGTAGTATTTGAAAGTGAAAAGCAGGAATCAACTCCTAGAGTGGTAGATTTTAGGTAAGGTCAATTTTAACAAGATGAGACAGAGGCTGTCCACAGTAAACTGGGAAAATCTGCAAATAGATAAAACAATTAAACAGCAGTGGAGGATGTTTGAAGAAACACTTAACACAAAATAAAAACAGTTTATATCTCTGACAGGGAAAAGCACTACTTCACACGAAAAAAAACAGCTATGGACAACTGAGGATATTAGGGCTTACAAAACTGCAAAGAACAGCAGAGATCCTGCAGAATTGGAAATGTACAAAGACCAGCAAAGGGCCAAAAGCAGCTTATAAGAGTTACTGAAAAGGATTTTGAAAGAAAACCTGCCAGGGACATCAAAATCAATAAGTCGAGCTTTTGTAGCTACATAAAGGGAAAATGGGTGGTCAGGAGCAATGTAGCAGCAAATTACTGCAGATGCTGGAATCCGACTCAAGGTGTTAGCTTGCTTTCTCTCCATGGATGTTGCCTGACCCACTGAGATATTTGAGGAGAAAGTGAGGTCTGCAGATGCTGGAGATCAGAGCTGAAAATGTGTTGCTGGAACAGCGTCCTGAAGAAGGGCATATGCCCGAAAAGTCTATTCTCCTGTTCCCTGGATGCTGCCTGACCTGCTGCGCTGCTCCAGCAACACATTTTCACCATTGAGATATTTGGCATTTTTTGTTTTCCAGTCTGGAGCAATATTGGCCCAATAAAGACTGAAAAATCAGGAAATGGCAGACATGTTGAATCATTACTTTACTTCGGTATTTACTAACTCTGGTCACTTAATGCATGACACACTTACAGAAACATGCTCTTCTGTAACAAACTTCCCTTTGTTAGGGAGCCAATGACCTAGCAGCATTATTGCTAGACTACTAATCCAGAGACCCAGGTAATGCTCTGGGGACCTGGGTTTGAATCCTGCAATGGCAGATTGTGGAATTTGGCTTCAGTAAAAATTGGATTTATAACAATGATCAAAATTGTCAATTGTTGGAATTATCCATCTGGTTTACTAATGTTCTTTAGAGAAGAAAACTGCCATCCTTCCCTGGCTGACTTGTGAGTCCAGACTCTCAGTAATGTGGTTGACTCTTAAACTGCTTTCTGGGTAATTAGAGATGTACAATAAAGTCTGGACTCGCCAGCGATGCCCTCATCTGCAAATGAATAAAAGAAAATCAAAATTGTCTGATGTTATGCTTGTGCTGGTGTGTCTGTGCATGTAAATAACTGCATATAATATTCAGCTGTACTAAATGTCTGTTGAATCTTCCATATCACTTTACCCATGCCATCTCCCTTATATTAGAAGAGATGATGTAAACATTTCTGCCTCAAGTAAAATATCCTTCTGGAGGCAAAACGTGAAAACAGTGGGACATGCTATATTTTGAATGAACATTAAACCTCATCTACCCCTTTATATGGATGTAGGTGATGTCACAACATGACTTCAAAGTAAAGCAAAGAATGTTATCTTGATGAATTTTACCTGGTCATCACCATATTCCTGGTTTGGGAGTTTGTAATGTTTTGTGCTATCCAGGGACTGCACTTCAGAAAGTATTTCAATGGTTGTCAAGTACTTTGAGTGATTTGATGGTTATGAAAAGTGTTCTGAGGCCCAGATTTTCACTGCATTGGAGCACTTCTCCACCACGGTGAAAGATATCAAGAATCATAAGTCCGGTCCTCAAACCTGAAATTTCAAATGTTTGCAGGGATAGGATTGGTGGCAGATCCTGGTTTACAGATGCATAGTTGGTGGAGATAGGTGTCCATTTAAATGACCAGCTGCCTCCACTCAAATCTGATTTGTAGTTCCTGGTTTCTAGAATCCAGAATGTGAAAATTAGACAAGGAAAGTGCAAGCATATCCTCCAGGCAATTCTTTTGGATAGCCATGGCTGTCCTTTGCAGAACTGATGTACTGCTGTGGATATGGACCCAGGATGCATTGGAGGCGGGAAATCAGCGAAATTTCACAAGTTGTGAGGGGTGAGGGAGGCGAAAGTGGTGATCATGTGCCATTTGGGATCTTTCACTATGGAGCTAATTATGTATAAAAGGTGCATTAAAAACTGTGAACTTCCAATATGCCAACCTGTCAAAACATAGAGTTGTAGGATCATACAGCACGGAAACAGACCCTTCAGCCCAACTTGTCCATGTCAACCAAATTTCCTAAATTGAACCCATATATCTGTGGTTGAACCATATCCCTCTGAGTCTTTTCTATCCATGTTCCTGTCCAAATATCTTTTAAATGTCCCATTGTACCAGCCTCCTCCACTTCCTCTGGCAGCTTGTTCCATGCATGCACCACCCACTGTGTGAAAACTTTGTCCCTTAGATTCCTTTTAAATCTTTTCCCTTCTCACCTTCAACCTATACCCTCTAGTTTTGGACTCCCTTACCCTAGGGAAACGACCATGGCTGCTCATCTTATCTATGTCACTTGTGATTTTATAAACCTGCATAAGGTCACCCCTCAGGTCTTCTGTGCTCTAGGGAAAAAAAGTCCCAGCCTATCCAGCCTCTCCTTATAACTCCAACCATCCAGTCTTGGTAGTACCCTTGTAAATCTTTCTGGAATCCCTCTAGCTTAATGACATCCTTCTTATAGCAGGTCAACCAGATTTGTATGCAGTACTTCAAATGTGGCCTGATCAGTGTCTTGTACAGCGTAACATTATGTCCCAACTCCTGTATTCGATGCTGTCACTGATGGAGGGAAGCATCCAAATAACTTTTTCATGACCCTATCTACCTGTGACGCAGTTTTCAAGTGTGTCAAAGGTGTGTCAAGCAGTATTCTGTACCTGTATGCTTCTTTCAACCTTACTTGATGAAGGAACAGTGCTCCGAAAGCTTGTGATTTCAAATAAACCTGTTGGACTAGAATCTGGTGAAGTATGACTTCTGATTTTGACCACCCCAGTCATACACTGACCCCTCCACATTATGGACTATCAGCCTGTCAAAAAGTTTCAACCTGTTATTGTCAAGAAGCGTCAGTAACTGTCCAGATGTCTCATGATCTGTCAAGACTTGTCTACAAGTGTCAAGAAGTGTGAAGCCATGTTGAAGTGTTTGTGTGAATGCGTTTTTTTTTACAATAAGAGTGGAATTTATAAAATAAAATTTCAAGTCATGACATTTTGCATTTTCTCCAGTGTGCATAGAAATTTATAGCTACTAAGTGTATTGGCATGATATGTGGTGGATGAGGAGTTTTGGAGAATGAGTAAAGGAGCATTGGGATACGAGGGGCAATGGGGGTGTGTGGAGTGTTTTAGGTAGAGTGGGTTGCTGTGCATGGGGTGGGGGAGATGTGTGGGGGTGGGAGCACATGCAGGAGTTTTGAAGACTAGAGAAATAGCTTTTATTTTTATTTAAATCTTTGTACAAAGTGCTGAAGTCTTGAAGTAAACTCTTCAGATGCTTTGTTCCCAAATAGTTGTGTTCTTTGGTGAGGAAAAGTCAACTGGTTATCCTTCTTAATTCATCGCTGGTTTTGTTGGTCACAACAAGATTCATTTTAACAGGATCCTACTCTTGTAGATACTTATTCCCGATTCACATGTACTTATGTTTTAAAGAAAAGCCTAATTAACCGAGCTGCCTTGAGTTAAACAAAGACTGTACCTTAGGACATAGAACATAGAACAATACAGCGCAGAATAGGCCCTTCGGCCCTCGATATTGCGCCGACCTGTCAACTATTCTCAACTCATCCCCTACACTATCCCAAAATCATCCATGTGCTTACCTAAGGAATGTTTAAATCTCCCTAATGTGGTTGAGTTGACTACATTAGCAGGTAGTGCATTCCATGCCCTTGCTACTCTCTACGTAAAGAATCTGCCTCTTACATCTGTCTTAAATCTATCACCCCTCAATTTGTAGTTATGCCCCCTCATACACTCTGACGTCACCATCCTAGGAAAAAGACTTTCACTGTTTATCCTATCTAATCCTCTGATCATCATGTACGTTTTTATTGACTGCCCTCTAAGCCTTCTTGCCAATGAAAACAGGTTCAAGTCTCTCAGCCTTTCCTCATAAAACCTTCCCTCCAGACCAGGCAACAACCTGGTAAATCTCCTCTGCATTTTTCCAATGCTTCCACATCCTTCCTGAAATATGGGGACCAGAACTGTACACAATATTCCAAGTGTGGCCGCAACAGCGTTTCGTATAGTTGCAGCATGATATTGCGGCTCCGGAACTCAATCCCTCTACGGATGAAACCTAACACATGTATGCCTTCTTAACAGCACTATCCACCTGGGTGGCAACTTTCAGGGATCTATGTACATGGACTCCAAGATCCCTCTGCACATCCACACTACCAAGAATTTATTTATTAAACACAAGATGTTAAAACATGACGCCTGCACATGCACATCTTAGAAGTGTGAATTGAGTAAAAAAAGTAACAGTAAGAAAGAAATACAAAGTATTCTGTGGGTTCCAAGAAGAATGGACCATGCAACCTGAGGTGTGAAGGTCAGTGGGACCAGCAACACTGATATTGGGAGCGAAGCAATTGATTTTGAGACTCTCGGCTCGACAGTTAGCTTACAGACCTCAGTCATTTCTGACTTAATGATGATTTCACTGGTTTGCTTGGCCTCCAGCACTGAACGCATGGGAGAGACATTATTTTATTCGCAGCTCCACTATGTCTAATGGTTGTCTCAAGCTGTGACTTTCATAATACACTCGTCCACACTAGGACATCAGCCGACCAAAATGTACAGTCCAGGGGTTGCAGTTAGTTTCTGCAACATTAAAGCATATCTGCAGGAGATGCTTCCTGCTGAGAGGAGTAGTCTATCCATCATTACCTCTTCCTTTTCAGTCTCTTTGTTTAAGGATTTCACTGACATTCTATATTCAGTGGATTCACATAGGGCTTTCTCAGACAGGCACTAGTCATCCCTTGGCTGTATGCCCTCTATTGAAAACATATGTTGTAATTAAAAGTGCATTATATCCTTAAATAATTCAGAGCTATGATCCAATGTTTTGACACCTTGAACTTTTTTAAAAAATGAAAATATAATACTGCAGATGCTGCAAGATATGAAATAAAAACAGGAGGTGCTGGAGAAACCCAGCATGTCTGGCAGGATCTCTGGAGAGAGAATCAAAATAATCTTTTCATAATCCCATATAACTGTTCTTCGGAAATGAAAGGAACAGGAAAATGGTGGGTCTTTTTTATGCTGGAGACAGAAGGGGAGGAGGAGCAAATGGAAAAGATTGTAAAGATGCCCAGAACAAAATAAAAATACAGTGATAATGGTGGGAAAGAAGTGAGAAATATGTAAAATAGGAGAAAATAGGTCAGTTCTGCTAAGAGCAAAACCAACAGTACCTAAAAATCATGGCTAGAGGAGGATGCAGCAATCATCCTCTAACTGTGGAACCCAGTATTGAGTCTTACAGGCTATAAAATGTGCCAGTGGGAAATGAGATGTTGTAACTCCAGCTTGCATTGAGTTTCATTGGATTTTTTTTTCCACTTGAGTGTTTGTAAGCTTCTTTGCTACCTGTGCCGATGTTCTTTGAATGTGTTCCTGTAGGATGAGAATTTGAAATTCATATTAAATAAAAGTAATCAGCTTCATTTAAAAATTCTTTATCACTGTAATGAGTCAGATATAAGGCTGACAAATTACATATTTCATAGTGGGGCATAATTTTCAGGCAAGCGTCTTTAGGGATGATTTTCAATTATCAGCTACTTATTTCTTCTACATTCAACAATCAAAGCAAGGTTGGAGCTGACATCAAAGTCTACCTTATTCCAAGTCACTGTTGGGCCTGTAAATGGGTAAACAGTCTAATACCATGCTTTGGATATAAGCTTGTTCAATTATGAATCAAAGCATCATCAATTGTTTATAGGAATCCATCTATAATTTTAAGGAAGTTTCTTTGAAATATTTTCTAGTATAACTGGGCTGAATGTGCACTTATCAGGCATTAAGCAACCAATCCAATTCTACTTAAAGGTGTACTCAAGATGTGTTGATGGAGATACTTTGAGTGGAGCTAGCAGAGCAAATGGTGCAACAAAATTGCTGCAGCCCTACTCCACTTTCTCTGGGGTCAGCTCTTGCCCCTGCCCAACAACAGTCTTCTGGCTAACACAGCATTGAATTTGGCCAGTTGCCTTTCACAATGGGTGAACTGCAGCAGAGCACTAGTTTGAAGAGTGCAACTTGCACTGTAATTTAAATTGGGCCCAAGCCCTAAATGGTTGAGTTCTCCCATTGTTCTTATTGGACAAGTGGAACAGATGCTGAAAATGTGTTGCTGGAAAAGCGCAGCAGGTCAGGCAGTATCCAGGGAACAGGAGAATCGACGTTTCGGGCATAAGCCCTTCTTCAGCCCGAAACGTCGATTCTCCTGTTCCCTGGATGCTGCCTGACCTGCTGCGCTTTTCCAGCAACACATTTTCAGCTCTGATCTCCAGCATCTGCAGACCTCACTTTCTCCTCAAGTGGAACAGATGCTCCACTGACTTCTCATCAGTCTCCCTTTAAATTCAATCAGTTCATCAAAATGTGGTAATTCTGTTGAATAAAGTTTGCCAAAGGTCTTTATTTATTTTTGTAAGGAGAAAATTTGAACCACTTTACATGTTTAGCATTACAATGGTCTAGTTGCACCAGGTATTTTACAAAAGATTTCAGCAAAATTGTAAACATTATGTCAGTCTGGAGATTGGTATTGCCATTACGTGTAAAGAAACAATTGAAGACAAAAGATCTAACTTCATATTATTTCTATGATACATTTGTGAAGTATCTAAAATGTTCATGTGCTCTGAAATTAAAAGCCCTATGCTTACTTGAATTAATTATGTAATGTAACGAGTCAATTCTGTACACATTTATACTGCTTTGTTCCTCACTAATATATGAAATACCACTCATAGGATTTAATGATTCCTCTTTGACAAGATAACAAATTGCATGATTCAAGCATAGTACAAATATGTAACAAGGAAAACAGATCAGTATCTATAGTAACATGAAAACAGAAAGGCAATTAACAGATTAGAGGAAGATGAGGTTATAATCATATCATAGAAAAATGCCTTTATCTATCCTGGAGGGAGAAATTACAGCTTTATAATTATAACAGCAGAATGAAAATCAATGATCAGATATGTGATAAGATTTGTTATAAATGATTCATCCAAATGTATTATGAGAATTACTTCTAACTGCATTAATGGAAAGTATTTTGTGGTTAATGCTTATCTATGGAGCCAACTACTTTCATTATACACATTTGACATTTCCATCCCTCACTCATCCCATAACTCCCAGGGCCCAGCAAATGCTGGAGAGATCTTGTGCAAAAGATTTGAGCAAAGATCTGAGCCACCACTGATGGAAGTTAAGAAAGGTGATATTTTGTACCTTTAAATTATTTGAATTGTGTTCTATAATGTTCCATAATGGCACAGACACAGAACACAGGATGCTAACACCTTCAACATCTTAACATCTTATCTGGGCTGACACCAATTGTTACAGTTAACCTGAGAATGTAATTTTTAATAAATGTTTTGTGATTTACATATGAAAGAAGTGAAACTATCGTGGTCATTCTTACAGATGAGAGACTCAACAAACAAATCAAGGTATTTTTCAATGTATAATTTCAGTTACATCACACTGCAAACTTCTGCTATAAATTCTGTGTCTTACAACTGTGTCCTCCACAACCACCTGATGAAGGAGCTGCGCTCCGAAAGCTAGTGCTTCCATTTAAACCTGTTGGACTATAACCTGGTGCTGTGTGATTTTTAACTTTGTACACCCCAGTCCAACACTGGCATCTCCAAATCTTGATCAGTTAGAGTTGAGACAATCTCTATATCTCAGAGGTTGAGGCTAAACCAGATTGCAGAAGTAGGGGGAGATGAGGTCATGGAGGATTTGAAAACAAGGGCAACTACCTTGAAATCAAGGAGCTCGGTGTAGATCAGCAAGCATGTAGATAATTGAAAAATGGGACTCTTGTGAGCAAGGAAATGGGCAATAGAATTTTTGATAACTGTGTAGTTTATGGAGTGAATAATCTGAGAGGCTGGTCAGAGATGTTTTGGAATTGTCAAGTCTGGATATAACACAAGCATAACTGAGGGTTTCGGTCAGAGCTCAGCCAATGTAAGGGGAGACTGGGGCAATATGGAAATGGGAATTTACCATCGTAATGATGATACAGAGAAATGGCCAGATGCTCAACTCAGCATTACATATGACATTGAGATTGTGACCAGTCTCTCAGGTGTGCTGGGTGGGGCCTGGAGTTGGTAGCTAAGAACAGAACTGAAGGAAATATGCTGTCTTCTGTGTTCTGTCACTTCACATAACCTCAGAATTGTTGCAGCATAAACGCAGGCTATTCTGTACATTTTATCTGCAATTGCTCTCACAATGAACATTTTATCTAGTGTCATTCCTCCTCCTCCTCCTTCTTCTGTAATTTAAGTAGTATTCCAACTCGCCTGCCTATTTATGAGATAGATTTTTCTTATTATGTCCCCTCATGAGTCACTGGAGCTGACGAGAAGTGGAATCTTGTTGTTTACAAACTACAGCCCTCTAGTTTCTTCCACTGCCATTGCCCTAGTTTTAGGAATTTCAGAATGCAAGTCTAACTGGAGATTCCAATCTCTGAAAGGATAGAAATCTGGCAGAGTGGAATGAAGGGCAAGAAACCCAATCTCACTACAATTTGCCCTCAGGCTGACTACACCAATAAGTTATAATAGAGTGGAGGTGGGCTTATCTACTCATCCTAAAGCTACTGATGATATTATGGCAACATCCTTGGCTTTGTCACCATTTACACCTAAGGAGCAATGTTGTGGAAGTGGGAATCAGGAAAAGACTTGAATAAAGTAGGGTTACTCACCACACAAGACTTTATTTAGACTTCAGAGTCATTACCAAATAGTAATGAATACCACAGCAATTTGTTTCCTCTTTAAACTTAGTGAACACCTGCAACGGAGCAGCTGTGATGAACCTTTGTGTCTCATCAGACTGCACCTTTCCTGAAGGGACAGTACACCACACTAAAATCCAGAGAGACTAACAGACTGGTAGCCACAGCAAGTGTTAGTAGTGCCATGAGCACCCACTGTTAATGTTAACATCATCTCAAATGTCAGAAATGGGGTAGAGTCATTGTAGTTTTTCAGGGGACCAGAATTTCTAAATATTGTCCGAACGTTTCAGAGAACACCTCTGGGACACCTGGACCAACCAACCCAACCACCTCGTGGCTCAACACTTCAACTCCCCCTCCCACTCCACCAAAGACATGCAGGTCCTTGGGCTCCTCCATCGCCAGACCATAGCAACACAACGGCTGAAGGAAGAGCGCCTCATCTTCAGCCTAGGAACCCTCCAACCACAAGGGATGAACTCAGATTTCTCCAGTTTCCTCATCACTTTCCTCATTCCTGAAGAAGGGCTCATGCCCGAAACATCGATTTTCCTGTTCCTCGGATGCTGCCTGACCTGCTGTGCTTTCCCAGCACTACTCTAATCTAGACTCTGATCTCCAGCATCTGCAGTCCTCACTTTTTCCATCTAATCTCATGTATGTCAAACAGATTTAGTAATTTCAGTAGCCCTTTATTCCCTTTCTCAACAGTTATTAATTGATACCCTTCAAGTAAAAATCAGTTCGCCCAGAATTAATCTTTTATCCAGTGTCTCTTCTGTAGACCCAGAACAAAAATAAAATGCTATTCACCAATCTTTCTCAGGTTCCATGAATCCATGCTCATATGCCAACTCAGTCATTTGCTGATGTAGACATTGTAACGATTTAAATCTTGCATCTTCTGAGTTTTTTATTCTATAGAAGATATGTGTAGGTACCACAGTATTTCCTCCTAACTTTTCCTTTAGAACTCAGCTTTGTTTATCTTCTAAGAACTCTTTTCAATGCATCTATTTTGGCATTGAGGCACTCACCTGATTCAGGAATGGAGGGACTGCCTTATGAGGAGAGGTTGAGTAGACTGGGCCTATACTCATTGGAATATAGAAGAATGTGAAGCAACCTTATTGAAATATACAAGATTCTTAAGGCTCTTGACTGGGTACATTCAGAAACCTTGTTTCCCCTTTTGGGCACAATCTCAGAATAAGGGGTCACACATTCAACACAGAAATAAGGAGGAAATTTTTCTGAGGTTAGTGACTCTGTGGGTTTGTTTACCACAGGGCTCTTAAGGTGATCTTTAGATTAGATTACTTACAATGTGGAAACAGGCCCTTCGGCCCAACAAGTCCACACCGACCCGCTGAAGCGCAACCCACCCAGACCCATTCACCTCCATTTACCCCTTCACCTAACACTACGGGCAATTTAGCATGTCCAACTCACCTAACCTGCACATTTTTGGACTGTGGGAGGAAATCGGAGCACCCGGAGGAAACCCACGCAGACACGGGGAGAACGTGCTAAATTCCACAAAGTCAGTCGCCTGAGGCAGGAATTGAACCCGGGTCTCTGCTAACCACTGTGCCATCGTGCCACCCAGGTTTGCTCATTAATTATATTCAAGGCTGAGATAGACAGATTTTTCATCAAAGGATCATTCCTGATGAAGGACCTACGCCCAAAACATCGATTCTCCTGCTCCTTAGTTGCTGCCTGACCAGCTGTGCTTTTCCAGCACCACACTCTTGACTCTGATCTTCAGCATCTGCAGTCCTTACTTTCTCCTAGATTTTTAATCTGTAAGGACTCAAGGATTAGGAAAAAAGGCAGAAAATACATTTGAGGATTATGTTGACACCATTACTACTTTTCCTTCTCTCATTCTTGATTTGGAATTGTGAACTGAACTTGAGTATTGAACTTTGATAAGCAGCTTGCTTTCAAAATAAAATTCAGATAAGGTCATGATCTCATTGAATGGGGCTGAATGGCCTCCTTTTACTCCTATGTCTTGTAGTCTTATACTTTTGAGGAATGCTGATGGAATTTGTCTCCAATGCATCATGATTGAGTGAACTGTAGAGTATTGGATATTTTGGGCTGTATCTCATGCGTCTTGATTTTCATGAATTATCCCACATAAGAAATGTTTAAAAATTCCTTAATAAATTTGAATTGGCTGTCAATGGTTGTTATCCACTGATACAGGTATTACTTCAAATTATCATATTAGATTTATTGCACATGATTTATCAGCCAGCAGGCATGTTGACTATGATAAGTGTTCATCATCTAATCTCAAAATGAGACTTAAAATTTGTCCAAAAATAACACTGGGGAACATTTAAGATTTTATACTGGGAATCTGTGTTGCCATTGGAATTGTTCTCACTGCTTCAAGCAATTCAGGTAATGAACTGTCAACTCAATTTTGAGAAAAGGATTTTAACACAGCTACATGTTTAAATCCGTACAGCAGTCTGCTACTGGTTGAGTAATACTTCTGCCATGGGGGCTAATTATTAATTCCTGAAGTTATCATCCCACTCTGGAGGCTGAGGCTGACATTTCATTGCAGTGTTCAGGGAGTGCTGCATTGTTAGATGTTCCACTTTTCTCTTTGAAGCATTAAAGCAAGGCCCCATCTGTGCTCTCAACTGGACAGAGAAAATCCTGTTGCACAAATGTCCGCACTAACATATATTCCTTCACTAACATTACTAAAACAAAAAAGTAACTGGTCCTTCTTGTTGCTTTTTTATTGTGAAACCTTAAGCCTTTTTTTCTGTACTCTATTAATGACTAGAAAAATGTGTGTGTGTGTTAGACAACTGAAGACAACATTAATCAAATCTTTAATCAAATCATTTAACTTTAGAACCAGACTGACTGTGTTAAACAGATTGTCAGGAAAGGTAATCACCGCAAACACACGAAAGGAACATTGTGGCTGTAATGTCTGTAAATGTTAGGTACCATCATAATCTCATGAAGGGCTAACAGCGATAGACAGCTCAAAAGAAAACAACTGATACAAAGGGAAGAGGCACTCCAATGATATTGAAAAACCAGAAGGATTATTAGCCTGGGGATGAAATGATCGCTATGGATAAATGGGTTGGGGAGTTGCTTTAAAAATACAAAAGACTTCACCGTTGTGGAGTGTACACTGTCCAAGATTCAATTAAATGGAACAAAGGACCTCAACAGAGACCCATCTGGCTTTGCACAATGGAACACTGTAATCACCATGCAAATCTTGTAACCTGAGGATGATCAAGGAGCCTGCATAAGAGATGTGATTGTAAGACATATAAATATGACTCAAATTGCGATAAGGGAAGCAGTCTCTTGTAGTGCAGTTCCCCTCCCAGGGGAACAAAAGGACGTAGACAAGTTTGTGGAAAGGGCAAACAAGTAGCAAATGAAATTCAGTGCTGAAAACTGTGGAATGATTAATTTTGGGAGAAAAACAGAATAACAATATAAAGTAACATTTCCATTCTGAAGGGGCCGAAAGAGACCTAAGTGTATATACGCATAAGTCATTGAAGGTGTAGAACTGATTGCAAAAGTGTCGAATTAAGCATTTCATATCCCAGGCTTTATAATTAGGGGAAAGTGGGGACTGCAGATGCTGGAGAGTCAGAGTCAAAAAGTGTGGTGCTGGAAAAGCACAGCAGGTCAGGCAGCATCTGAAGAGCAGGAGAGTTGATGTTTCAGGCATAAGCCCTTGCCTAGAATGCAAGAGCAAGGAAGATACATTAAATTTACATAAAACACTGGTCCAGCCTCAACTGATTATTGTATTCTGTTCAGAAAGGATGCAAAGGAATGAGAGGGAATTGAAAAAAGATTCATGGGAAGGGATAGAAGAATGAAGAGTTTAAGTTACATAAAGTGTTTGTAGATGTTTGGACAGCTTTCCCTGGAGAAGACTGAGAAGAGATTTTGAAAAAAGGTATTCAAAATCATGAGGGAACTGGATTGAGTAGATAAGGAGAAATTGTTCTTGTTGGTAGAAGGATAGAGAAGAAGGCATAGATATAAGGCAAAATATCATGTCAACACAAGAAACTTTCTTATGCATGAAATAAATTGCTTGAGAGATGATTTTTTAAAAAATCTACAATGTGGAAACAGGCCCTTTGACCTAACAAGTCCACACCAACCGTCCATAGAGTAACCCACCCAGACCCATCCCCTACCCTATATTTACCTCGGACTAATGCACCTAAACTACACAACCCTGACCACTATGGACAATTTATCATGGCCAATTCACCTAACCTTCATATCGTTGGATTGTGGGTGGAAACTCAAACAGACATGGGGAGAATATGCAAACACAACGCAGACAGTTGACTGAGGTTGGAATCAAATCTGGGTCCTTGGTGCTGTGACGCAGCAGTGTTAATCACTGAGCCACCATGTGTTGGAACCAGGTTCAATCAAGCCATTTAAAAGGGAAAAGGGCTGTTATCTGAAAAGGAAGAATATAGACTCATAGACCTTTTCCATGATAACATAGGCACAGGTCTAGTCCCTTTGAGCCCTCAAACATGCCCCTCTATTCAACGAGCTAATTATTTCAACAGTGGATAGATTCTATGCGCGTCTAACTATAATGTTAAAGCTGAGTGCCTTCTTTATGAAAAGAAAATCTCATTACACAGTATGGGCTATGTCTTTTGCTATTTTCAGGTTTTGTATATGTTTTACATGAAATCTGATCAGGTTGGCAGTGCAGAGACAGTGGGAGATGACAAGCTACAGTAACATAATCAGCAGTCACTTTGGACCAGCTTCACAACCTGTTCCTGCTGCTGGAGCAATTTCCCAGAGATGGGATGGGACGCAGAGTGGATGCACGCTCCGAAGAAATGTCCATTCAATGAGCATATTTAAAGATCCAGTTAAGGGCATTTTCCCAGAGGGTTGTATCTGCTGACATTGCTGAAAGCTTCTCATTGCACATGCGTAGTACTCCAGTACTGCAGTAACATCATTCTATCCCAGTTGTTAATATCTGTTGTGCTTATTTGGTTGCCACCATGTTTTTACTGGCATGTTGTTATACAAAGAGTGTATGCATAATGAGAAGCCTTTGGCAGACACAGCCTTCACAGAGCATTTAACGTTTTACAGAAAACCAGTTAAAATCCCAGTCATTGTGTGTGGTGGCTGCCAGATTAATAGTTTTCGAGGAGAAAGTGAGGACTGCAGATGCTGGAGATCAGAGCTGAAAATGTGTTGCTGGAAAAGCGCAGCAGGTCAGGCAGCATCCAAGGAACAGGAGAATCGACGTTTCGGGCATAAGCCCTTCTTCAGCCATTCCTGAAGAAGGGATTATGCCCGAAACGTCGATTTTCCTGTTCCTTGGATGCTGCCTGACCTGCTGCGCTTTTCCAGCAACACATTTTCAGCCAGATTAATAGTGACGGCCTCCCTGTAGTACCCTAAAGAAGGGCTGGCATTGCAGCCAGAGTCCATGGCACACAAAAAAATGGGCTTCAAGCAGGGAAGGAAGCAATTATAGCTCCAATAAACCTCCATGAACAGTTTTCCTTCATTCCCTTTTAAAACAAGTTCTCATGAACTCTTTTTCCCCACTGGATTCTCCCTTCTGTATATCTCTCCCAGTGGCATAACTGAGTCTTCAAAGCTGCCAACCTCCTAATTGTGCTGACAGTATCAGGAGCTTTTCCATTGCCCTTAATAAAATGAGGGCCTCAAGGGTGATCAATTAGGAGGATACCTGTGGTAACATTGGAGAGCAGTTCCAGTTCTGAACAGAATGGGTTTGGGACCCATGAAGTCAGGTTTTTGACAGACATGGAAATTTTCAGATATATGATTCAGACAGTGAAAATTTCAATAGCTCCATCATAGTAAAATAATTTGCATTTTAATTGTACTGCATAATTGTTCATCCATAGAAATATGCATTGAATTGTCACTCTAATCATTCTTTTCCTGCACTTTGCCCAGGAGCTTTAAAATTTATCATTATCGTTGGAATTTAAATATTTTGTTTTTTTTTAGCAAAGCATGAAAATGTCATGATTGGTATGTTTTTACAGAATCAAACCAATTATCGTGTACTAAAAGGCAAAGCATAACCAAACATGCTGTAAAAGACCTTTGTAATCAACTTTGCCAAGCCCTGAGGTCCACGTTATGACTAATGAACTTGAAGTTGTTTTCGTCCAAAAGCAACTAATGTGAATGTGTGGGCAATCATGCACGCATTTCTTACTCAAGCTATTTTCTGAATCATTTTTCTGCAGGCAGTTGCTCATTTGATGAGTATTACAGCAGCTGTGGATACATTCTGGCTCTTGGGACCAATGGATTCACCTGGGAGCAAATTAACACATGGGAAAAGCCAACCACAGACCCATCTGTGCCAACAGGTGAGTAAATCTGGCAACAGTCTGATAAAACAAGCTTCTGCTCTAACACGATATAGAATCTGTCAGTGTGCTATCAGTGTGAATTTGCAATTAGTAAGCATGAGAATGCATTCTTCCAGTCAAAACTAGAAAATGCAGCATCTCAAAATATAAAGCTAACAATCTCAGATATAGCTATTGCTAGCGTGTTCCATGCGAAAATTATAATTTTCAAATGTATTGTGCTGAATGTCACATTATTCAATAAGAGAACTCAATGAATTCAGGGGCAGTATGACATACCGCTAACTTTTGTCTTTTACCTGGAACCATGCAATAAGATGCACTGACAGCACACCATAATGAGGGCTCAACACAGTCTCTGTGAGCATGCATTGTATTATAGTTTTAGTTCAGCAGCTAATGTCAGTCATTGAGAGTCCTTTGGGGTTTTTCTCAATGTTAAATTCAAACTCACAGCCAGATTAATTTGTCAAAGTCAGGAACAACTTCTGTTTTCTTGCACAGAAGGTATACAGATGGGCAGGTGCACTTTAACACAGTGATTCGAGACCTTTGTAATAATTGGTGAACAGGATCACCTTTTTGTGCCTGTTGCCCTCTAACGTTCTTGCAGTCAGGTTATAAACATTACTTTTTGATAACCAAACTTGGAAGAACTCATGGCTTCAATCTTCTCAGTGTAGGTTTGGCTCATATTAATGTGATGCATCATCTGTTACTCACATGGTTGTAATTTGCAGATAAAGCAACTGATTTTAAGGTAATTATAAATCTGAAATCATCACCAAAGCTATTCAACACCAGGTATATCAGTAATAATAGTTTAAAAAAAAAGACTTTGTCACTGTGATACCTGACTTCAAAGTTGATCTGCATAGGAATGGTAATATTTACTTGACAATAATACACAGTAAATACATGGCTGACAATATATGAATAAAGTTATTTTATTGGCATGAAAGATTGCTAACTTCACTTGTGTCACTTTTGAGTTATTGCTGCTTTTTATATGAATAAAATAATACCAGTAATGTCCTGTCACTGTTGTGGTACTCCAAGTCTTGCTGTAAGATAACTTTAAAAATGTAGAATTAGAGCATTTGTGATAATTCATTGAGCCAATAAAGTTATTAATTTATACTTTCAATGGAATTCACTGTGTTTCATCTATTATGCAAAGTTGAGAATCCTTGTCAGTTTTGTTTTGGAAATAAATGCACTGATGTGCTTTCTGCATTCTTTTACTGATTTCTCAGTTGATTTATGAATGGCAATAGTAAAATTCAACTTGAGAACAGCATCCTCTGTATTTCCCAGCTTCCTTCTGTTGTTTTTTCTGGTGACCTGTCATCATATATGGGCAGGGTCTTGCTAAGGCTCTGCAGGTGGAGGTAACATGGGCTTCGTTGGGTTTCTGACCATTTGTATTTTTGGAATGCAACATGTGGGACCCTAGTGGTCATCATTTCAGCCTTTGACACGAGACATTTTGCGCAAAAAAAATTAAATGAAGCCCATGCAATTGTCTCAAAGTTAGACAGTACATCAGTTATGTGAATTTTGCCTTTTTATTTTAAATCACCTTGATCACTAAACACATTTTTCACATCTCGAGATCTTTCAGATATTGCCGTCAATTTGTGTGAAGCACAGCTAGTCTTCTCAATGTTATCTTTTTTTTATCTCAATGTGTCAATTATATCAGGACCATAGTCTGGGGGCTGCTCAGGAGCAGATAGAATAGAGTATCATGAACAAAAGTGGTGTAATAATGAACTTTTAAGTGATGTATGACACAAAGTCATATTGTAACTCTTCTCAAAGGCTTACACAGCATCAAGATCCAGTGGCAATATTGCAGAATCTTGCATTGAAACAATTCTGCAATTGAAGGGGTAGTTTTATCAATTTCTAAGCAAGAGTGGGTCTGCATCATAAAGGGGGAGGGGTGAGGAATAAATATTAAAAATCTGAATCCCAACTCCAGTTGTCAAAAAAGTTTAAATGCTAAATGTGTTATCATATCAACAATGCATTAAAAGCTTGAGTAGACAACTTCCAAAGCAGCAAAACCAGTAGAAAAACTAATAATACTTGGAAATGAACACACATGGAAGTGCTAGATCAAAAGTCAAATTGCTGGAGAAACTCAGCAGGTCTGGTAGCATCTGTGGAGAGAAATCAGGAGGCGGGGTCACTGGACTCGAAACATTAACTCTGCTTTCTCTGCACAGATGCTGCCTGATCAGCTGAGTTTCTCCAACCATTTTAGTTTTGGTCTTGTACGTCCATGTGAGTTCATTTCCTAAACCAAAAACTGCAATGGTTGGAGAAACTCAGCTGATCAGGCAGCATCTGGGCAGAGAAAGCAGAGTTAGTGCTTTGAGTCCACTGACCCCTTTCCTGCTTTCTCTTCACAGATGCTGCCAGACCTGCTGAGTTTCTGCAGTTCTTTCTGCTTTAGTTTCAGATCGCCAGCATCCGCAGAAACAAAGCGCAGACTGGGTGTTTGCTTCAAAGAACACCTATGTTCTGTCTGCAAAAAAAAAGCCCTGAGCTTCCAGTTGCTTGCTATTTTAACACATCCCTCTGTTCCCTGGCCAGCATCTCTGTCTCAGGCTTGCTGCAGTTTTTCAGTGAAGCTCAGTGCAAGCTGGAAGAACAGCACCTCATTTTCTACTTGGGGACCTTGCAGCCTTCGGGACTTAATATCGAGTTCAACAATCTTGGAGCTTGAGCACTTTTCCCCTTGCTTTCCCCCACCTCCAGAAACCAGGCCTTGTCATTACATGGGTTGCTCCCACACACTATCCATTGTCAGTCACAAATAGTCCCCATCAACAGTTTTTATTCCCCCAAACTGACTTTTAACTATTTCATTGTCAGCCTAACTGTTTTTCCCACTCTTTGGCCTCTATCTTCCCCTTCCCCCTGCCCCATCCTTTTCCCAGCTCCCATCTGTTCAGAAGCATGGTTACTGGACCCAAAATGTTAACTCTGTATCTCTCTCCACAGAAGCTGCCAGACCTGCTGAGATTCTTCAGCAATTACTGTTGTGTATCTGCAGTTCTTTGTTTTACTTTGGACATACTGAACCTCCATTTTGGGGTACGCAAGAGAGTCAGCCCACAATTTGTCATTTGCCAGTTTTACTGGATCCTTCTTCTGGGTGAACCCCCTCATGCCTGCTCTGCCATTCAATAATATTACAGCAGATCTGATTACTCTACGTTCCTGCCTACCTGTAGTGACTTTCACCTACTTATCAAAAATCTATCTTTCTCTGCCTTAAAAATATTCAAGGACTCTACTTCCACCAACTTTGAGGAAGAGAGTCCCAAAGACTAACGATGCTCTGAGAAAAAAACTTCTCTCTGTCTTAAATGGGGAACCGCTTATTCTTAAACTATGACCTCATTGTTCTTGATTTTCCTGAAGAGGAAATATCCTTTCTATATGCACCATGTCAAGACCACACATGATCTTACATGTTTCAAGCAAGTCAGATCTTACTCTTCTAAACTCAAGTGGATATAAGCCTCACCTGTCCAGCCTTTGTTCATAAGACCACTTCGGCATTCCAGGTATAAATCGAGAAACTCACTGAACTGCTTCCTAATGCATTTGCCTCCTTCTTTAAGTAAAGAGACTGGCACTAAACACAGTAGTCTCACAAGGCCTCACCAATTCCCTGTCAAACTAAAGCACAACTTCTCAATTTTGTAGTAAATTTCTCTTGCACTAAACAATAATATTCTGTAGTTTTCTGAATTAATTGCTGTACCCACATGTTAACCTTATGTGATTCATGGGTGAACATACACACACGTTATCAGAGTTCTGCAATCACTATTTTGCTGCTGACATTATGTCATGGGTTATGTGTTCTTAAACGCTTGCATTCATTCAAAGTTCATTTCCCTGGTATTTATAATTAATTTGTTACAAATGGATTAACAATTGCTAAAACAGTGCAGACAGGTATTTCAGGTGAACATGATCAGTATTTTTATGCTAGCCCCCAATTGTATGATTTCATCTTTTTTGTTCTTGTGATGAGGATTACAATGACCTTTACCACCTGAAAAATGCCAGGCCAGTAGGCACATGCAATCACCACCATTTCCAAGATCCCCTCCAAATCACACAGCATTTTAAATTAGAAATGTTCAAAATTGGGTGACTCATCCTCTTAAACCCCATCCCAGCTCTGTGGTTGAACCTACCCACAGACCACAGTGTTTAAGAAGTCAGCTCTCCACTGACAAGTAGGCAATTGAGAGCAATTAAGGATGAATAATAACTGCTGATCTTGTCAATGATGCTCATATCCCATGAACAGCTTTTTAAGAAAAAAAGGTGTACAACATGCTGTGCGAAAGAAATAGAAAGTTGGCTTTTCGTATGATGAAAACAAAATTATAATTGTGCATCAGAGCATCCACAAATTATTTTGAATGATTCCATGTTTGTTATTGTTTTTAGTAAATATTCTGTGCTGCAAGAAATCGAGTTCAATAAGGCATCTTATCGAAAAAACAGGGAGGTGGGCAAAGGGGGCGAGGTTGTCTTGTTAGTTAAGAATGAAATTAAGTCTATGGCACTGAATGACATAGGGTCAGATGATGTACAGTCTGTGTGCGTGGAGTTGAGGAATCACAAAGGCAAAAAAACCATAATGGGAGTTAAGTACAAACGTCCTAACAGTGGTCAGGACCAGGGGCACAAGATGTACCAGGAAATAGATAGGGCACGTCAGAAAGACAAGGTCACGGTGGTGATGGGGGACTTCAATATGCAGGTGAACTGGGTGAATAATGTTGCTGGTGGATCCAAAGAAAGGGAATTCATGGAATGGCTTTTTGGAACAGTTTGTGATGGAGCCCACGAGGGAGGAGGCTATTCTGGATTTAGTGCTATGTAATGAGCCACACTTTATAAAGATCTTAAAGTAAGGGAACACAGGAGGCAGTGAACATAAGATGGTAGAGTTCAGTCTGCAGTTTGAAAGAGAGAAGGCAAAATCGGATGTAATGGTGCTACAGTTAAATAAAGGTAATTGGGGCAAGAGAGAGGAACTGACGAAAATTGACTGGAAGTAGAGCCTAGTGGGGAAGACAACAGAGCAACAATGGCAGGAGTTTCTGGGTGTAATTGAGGATGCAGTACAGAGGTTCATCCCAAAGAAAAGAAAGATTACTCTGGGGGTGGGGGGGAGTGGAATTAGACAACCATGGCTGACAAAGGAAGTCAGGAAATGTATGAAAGAAAAAGAGAGGTGCCCAAGAGCACTGGGAAATCAGAAGGTTGGGAAGACCACAAAAACAAACAGAGGATAACAAAGAGAGAAATAAGGAAGCTCAGGATTAAATATGAAGGTCAGGTAGCCAGTAATGTTAGAAATGATAGTAAAAATTTCTTTCAATACTTAAGAAACAAACGAGGAGTAAAAGCAGAAATTGGGCCGCTCCAAATTGATGCAATAAGGCGAGTGATGGAAGATAAGGAAATAGCTGAAGTACTTTGTATCAGTCTTCACAGTGGAAGACATGAGTAATAACACAACAATTAAGGAGAGTCGGGGGCAGAGTTGAGTGTGGTAGCCATTACAAAACAGAAAGTGCTAGAAAAGCTAAAAAGTCTAAAAATCGATGAATCTCCTGGTTCCGGTGAGCTACATCCTAGAGTTCTGAGGGAGGTGGCTGAGGAAATAATGGAGACATTGGTTGTGATCTTTCAAAGTCACTGGAGTCAGGGAAAGTCCCAGATGATTGGAAAGTTGCTGTTGTAACTCCCTTGTTCAAGAAAAGATCAAGACAAAAGATGGAAAATTATAGGCTGATTAGCCTAACCTCGGGTTGTCGGTAAAATTCTAGAATCAAATGTTAAGGATGAGATTTCTAAACTCTTGGAAGTGCAGGGTTGGATTAGAACAAATCAGCATGGATTAGTAAGGGGAGGTCATGTCTGACAAACCTGTTCAAATTCTTTGAAGAGGAAACAAATAGATTAGACCAGGGAAACCCAGTAGATGTTATCTAACTAGACTTCCAAAAGGCTTTTGATAAGGTGCCTCATTGGAGGCTGCTGAGGGCGCATGGTGTTTGAGGTGAGCTACTGGCATGGATTGAAGACTGGCTGTCTGACAGAAGACAGTTGGGATAAAAGGTTCTTTTTCAGAATGGCAGCTAGTGACAAACGTGGTGTCCCACAGGGTTCAGTGTTGGGGCCGCAGCTGTTTACTTTATATATTAATTATCTGGTTGAAGGGACTGAGTGCATTCTGGTGAAGTTTGCCAATGATACGAAGTAAGGTGGACAGGCAGGTAGTACTGAGGAGGTGGGGAGGCTGCAGAAAGATTTAGACAGTTTAGGAGAGTGGTCCAGGAAATGGCTGATAAAATTCAACGTGAGCAAATGTGAGGTCTTGCACTTTGGAGAAAAGAATACTGGCATGGACTATTTTCTAAACGGTGAGAAAATTCATAAAGCTGAAGTACAAACGGATCTTGGAACGCTAGTCCAGGATTCTCTAAAGGTTGACTTGCAGGTTGAGCCCGTGGTTAAGAAAGCAAATGTAATGTTGTCATTTATCTCAAGATGGTTGGAATGTAAAAGCAATGATGTGCTACTGAGACTGTATAAATTCTGGCTAGGCCCCATTTAGAATACTGTGTCTAGTTTTGGGCCCCGCACCTCAGGAAGGACATACTGGCACTGAAGCGTGTCCAGCGGAGATTCACATGGATGATCCCTGGAATGGTAGGCCTAACATATGATGAACGGCTGAGGATCCTCCGATTGCATTCATTAGAGTTTAGAAGGTTGAGGGGAGATCTAATAGAAACTCATAAGATAATGCATGGCTTAGAAAGGGTGGAGGCTGGGAAGTTTTCACCATTAGGCGGGGAGACTAGGACCTGAGGGCACAGCCTTAAAATTAGAGGGGATCAATTTAGAATGGAAATGAGGAGACATTTCTTCAGCCAGAGAGTGATGGGCCTGTGGAATTCACTGCCCGAGAGGGCAGTGGAGGCCGGGACGCTAAATGTCTTCAAGGCAGAGATTGATAAATTCATGATCTCGCAAGGAATTAAGGGATAAGGGGAGAATGTGGGTAAGTGGAGTTGAAATGCCCATCAGTCATGATTAAGTGGCAGAGTGGACTGGATGGGGCGAATGGCCCATCTTCCACTCCTATTCTTATGGTCTTATGGGCTCTGCCAATCTTCCTCATTTCGCAAGTAGGCAATAATGTTGAATCTCTATCTTTAGGGACAGGAACAGAAGATCACACAGTAATTCCAATATCATCGAGACACAAAATGAAACCCAAACATATCTATGTTGCCACTTATGTTTGTTGCTTTCAACATTTTCCATTAAATTCAAGTTAAATTCCTTAGGAAAAAGGCAATTTTCCTGGGACACAATAGAGATGAAACCAATACTTGTGCTGCAGACAACCGTAATGTTTTACATGACAATTGTACCGAGTACCTCGGATTTAATCATAGAATCATAGAGATGTACAGCATGAAAGACCCTTCGGACCAACTCGTCCATGCCGACTAGATATCCCAACCCAATCTAGTCCCACCTGCCAGCACCCGGACCATATCCCTCCAAATCCTTCCTATTCATATACCCATCTCGATGCCTTTTAAATATTGCAATTGTACTACCTTCCACCACTTCCTCTGACAGCTCATTCCATTCACGTACCACCCTCTATGTGAAAATGTTGCCCCTCAGGTCTCTTTTATATCTTTCCCCTCTCACCCTAAATCTATGCCCTCTAGTTCTGGACTCCCCCACCCCAGGGAAAAGACTTTGTCTATTTATCCTATCCATGTCCCTCATAATTTCATAAACCTCTTTAAGGTCACCCCATAGCCTCTAATGCTCCAGGGAAATCATCCGCCGACATTTCTGCCACCTCCAAAGAGACCCCACCACCAGGGATATATTTCCCTCCCCACCCCTTTCCGCCTTCCGCAAAGACCGTTCCCTCCATGACCACCTGGCCAAGTCCACGCCCCCCTACAACCCACCCTCCCATCCTGGCACCTTCCCCTGCCACCGCAGGAACTGTAAAACCTGCGCCCACACCTTCTCCCTCACCTCTATCCAAGGCCCGAAAGGAGCCTTCCACATCCATCAAAGTTTTACCTGCACATCCATTA
>NC_057729.1:37722171-37771276 GCF_004010195.1 Chiloscyllium plagiosum | reverse complement strand
CCCACTCACCTATTGTACTCTATGCTACTTTCTCCCCACCCCTACCCTCCTCTAGCTTATCTCTCCACGCTTCAGGCTCTCTGCCTTTATTCCTGATGAAGGGCTTTTGCCCGAAACGTTGATTTCGCTGCTCCTTGGATGCTGCCTGAACTGCTGTGCTCTTCCAGCACCACTAATCCAGAATCCAGGGAAAACAGCCCTAGCCTAGTCAACCTCTCCCTATAGCTCAAATCCTCCAACCCTGGCAACATTCTTGTAAATCTTTTCTGAACTCTTTCAAATTTCACAATATCTTTCCAATAGGAAGGAGACCAGAATTGCACACAATATTCCAACAGTAGCCTAACCAGTGTCCTGTAAAACCGCAACATGATCTCCCAACAACTGTACTCAATACTCTGACCAATAAAGGATAGCATACCAAATGCCTTCTCCACTATCCTAAGCACCTATGATTCTACTTTTAAGGAGCTATGAACCTGCACTCCAAGGTCTCTTTATTCAGCAACACTACCCAGGACCTTACTGTTAAGTGTGTAAGTCCTGATAAGATTTGCTTTCTTAGTGGCTGGGGTACACTGGCTCTTTGTATGGGATACCTCATGGCATCAAAATCCACAGTCAGGGTGTTAGAAGCTTTTGTTGTCCAAATTTTTGCAATTATGTATGAAGCTTTAGCTTCTGAAAACTGGTGGAGTTGCATCTGAGGGGAAATTAAGGTATTAAAAGCTTGATTCCCAAGTACAAACTTCATATTTTGATTTTAGTGGCAGTTTGAAGGAAGTTTCCTTCCTCAAATTCATTATCAATACTTTGCAGGGTGTAAGGATCTCTGCTGATACTCAAGGGAAAACAGAAAGCTGTGCTTGTTTACAGTGTGTGTGTGTAGAGAGAAGGAGAGAGACCATGGCGCCATATACTCTACCAGATATACACATCTTGCAATGAACCTACTGATGGAGAAATGTAACTGAATTACAATGCATTTGCTCAGGGCAACAACTTCTGAAAGATTTAAGACTATTTGACATATTACATAAATTGAAATTAAGGAAGGGGCCCAAAATATGGCAAGGCGAGGCCTCTTGTGAATATGCAGACCTCCCTGTTGCACAAAGTGTAAATTTCCAATTTTGACATTTTCATGATACAGTGCACACTGCATTTTCAGAATATGAAACAGTTTTGTTGGAACATCATTGAAACTTGAACTTTAAAATAATTCAAATGAGAATGTAAAGATTTTAGGTAAGGTGATGATCAGATGGTATACTATATGTATACAAAGAATAAGCCTATACTGTAATCTTAAAATATAAATTGTATAAGGTAATAGTTCTGAAAGATTTAATATTTTTGTTAGATTGAGCAACTCCTTTTCTGATGTCACCCACAGCTTATGGGTGAAGATAGTGAATTCTAAGGACAAGTGTAGTTTTTACAGCTCCCAAGAGATCAAAACAAAAACCTAACTTGTAATATAGTTGTCTTGCTACCTTGTAAGAAACCATCTTTTTAACAGAGTAGTGTTTTTCGATAAAGGCTCAATGGTGATGTATTCTGTACCACTGGTCATTATCAGGCCTGAGACAAAGAGGGATTGTTGACAGTGAAACACCTCAAACAACCCTTCCTCTAACCACCGAGTGCTTGAGATGACAAGTACCACAAGGTGTCAGTCACGGTAATAAGGATTATACCACAATATCAATGGGAGATAATTAGTTGGCTGTTAAATGGCATGCCTACAAGGAGAAAATTTAGTGATTTACCTGAAAATGGTCCTGTATCATTCATAAAGGGAGCAGTGGGCTTCACTTCCATCTCGAAGGATAAGGGCAACAGATACTTGGGAACACCACCAGCTGCAAGTTCTCCTCCAGGCCATTCACCATCCTGACTTGGAAATATATCACTGTTCTTTTAGTTTTTCTGGACCAAAATCTTGGAATTCTCTCCCTTCTGACATTGTGGCACATGGACCTAGTGTTTCAAGAAGATGGTTCATCACTACTTTCTCAAGGGCAACTGGGGATGAGCAATAAATGCTGGCCAGCCAGTGATGCCCATGTCCCATGACTGAATTAACAAGAAGTATTGAGTAATCTCTGTAGAAAAGCATTTCAAAGATTAAAACGTGTTTTTGAATCTCGGGTGAAAACTATCCACACCTTTTCTCAGCAGAGATTGCAAAGCGAAAGGTGGTTTCATCCATTTGCCATCATTTATTTAAGTTCAGTAATGAGGTTGTAGAACAAAGTTTGTTACATTCTTCAATGCACTCAGTACACCACAAGCTGCTACTAATTATATGGGGAAATGTTGAAGGGCTCCGTCATGGCATTCACCTGTTCAAAGAAAAATTCTCATGTTTAATGACATTGAGTCATTCTTTGTATGTCCTGGTTTTCAATCAGATGGTTATTATATAACTGTCCAGCCTTGTTTGTTGGCCTCCCTCCAAGACAGCCACGTTTGAAGGTTCGTATTCCCAGTTTACATTGTGCACAATTATTAAACACCAAGTAAAAGTAAAATATCATGTCATCCAAAGCGCATACCTTTCTGACTTCATCAATATCAATTTTCTTTCCCCAACTGAAAATGAAGTGTAGACACAGCCAACATTTGACTTACAAATTGTCAATTATCAGCAGTGTCTTCAGAACAAGTGGGAGGAGAAAACACAAAGCTAAGTTGCTTTCATTGCTGATTACTACAGAAAAAAACTGATATGAATGCTTGTTTGTATTTCACATACAGACAGTTTATATCCTCTGTTTAAGAAAATTGTCTGAAGGAACCGTATGCTTAGCTTGGCAGTATTGTCTGGTTTAGTGTTTCTTTTGGATAATGGTTTTGTGTAAGTTCTGCCAAATCCAGCTCTGTTTAGGAAGCTATAAAATTTGAAGTTTTACTCCAGAATCCAGATTGTTCTTGTTACTGAATTTGGTTCCTTTTTAAGTCAATACTTAAAAATGAATCATGCCTTGTGAAAACAGCACTACCCGTAATGTTGCACCTATGTAGAACTTTGATATCAATGTTCTGAGTTATGCATTGTCCCAGAGACAGAATTGACCTACTAAAACTCCATTAATATACATGAGAAGCAGTAGCCCTGGGAGTCCATGACGTTGGCTCTGGACCTGATGAAACTTCAAGGCCTGAGCTCAAATATGGAAACCTCCTATTGATTACTGCCTGGTGCCCTCCCTCAGCTAATGGCTTAATATTATTTTCTTCATTGTTCATGACATGTGGGCATCGTTGACTAGGCCAATATTTATTGCTCCTCCCTAATTGTCCTTCAGAGGTGAATGATTCATTTATCAGCATTAACCTTTTCAGTCATCAACAGCCTACTACAACAATGAATAAAGGTTGTGGGTAGGAAGATGTTGTGAAAGCAGCTTGTGAGTGGCACACGTTGCTCCAATGTGGATAGGTGGTGAAGGGAGTGAAAATTGAAGGTAGTAGATGAGGTTTCTGATCAAACAGACTCTGCTTTGTCCTGGATGGTGCTGAGCTACTTGAATGTTGGAGCTTCACCCATCGAGGCAAGTGAAAAGTATTCCATCGCATTTCTGACTTGGAGGTTACAGATGTAAGACAGACACTGGGGACACAAGAGGTAAGTATTCCACCGCAGATTTTAAAGCCTCTGCTCCGGTCCTTCCTAGCAAGTGTACATGTATAGTTGGTCCAGTTCAGCTTCTGGTTAATGGTAACATTCAGAATTTTGATAATGGTGGATTTAGGTAATGCCATTGGATGCTGAAGGGAGATGGCTACATTCTCTCTTGTTGGAGGTGGCTGTGGTATTACCTTAATTGCATTATTGTCTCTCATGGTATCTGCCTCCTCTTCCAGAACATGGTTCAGAGTAATGGTTAGAAAATAAGATGTGCATTCAGAAGTAGGCCATTCAATCCATAGAGTCTGCTCTGCCATTTAACAAGATTGTGGCAGATCTGATAATCCTCAACTCCATAATCCTGCCTTTTTTCATAATTCTGTGATAATCTCTACAAGGCCAATGGGGAATCACTAATTAAACTCCCGGTGAAGTTTGTTTGAGTATGAGTCCCCTTGGTAACAGGCAGTGACCTACCTGGAACTTATTATCTGAGCCCTTTATAAAGCAGACCTAGATAGCTTACATTGCCCTTAACAGACTTTGCACATAAATATCTAATCGGCAACATGGGATTTACTGGTGGTGGTTAATAGCTATAAGCCAAAATGTCATAGTAATTTGGTGACGAGGGAAAGAAATGTCAGTTTTCTGTGATTGCACTTCCAGATATAAAGAGAGAACAAAATAAAGTACAGAACTGTCTGTCCTGGGCTGGGACCAGACTATGTATACCATGAATAGTGGCTCTGTTTTGGTGTCCAATAATAAATACTGCTCTTTTCCAGTCTGGCTGTTACAGACAGCCTTGTCTTTCAATGACCCCTGTAAGACCGTATTGGGAAAATATTGGAAATGCTGTTGTTTGGGAACTGGGATAGTTATGATGTAGGTTTGGTAGGTTTGAAGGATTTGCCACAGGAAGGTGGAAGAATGATATACCTTTACCGGCAATTGGGATAGAAGGGATCACCAACAAGAAGTTATTCTGCTGACCATTTGTGGCACCTCAACTTTCAGCATCTTAAAGAGTTTAACCTACCCAGCAGCTCCATAGTCAAAATCTTTTGACAAACTGGTAGATATGATAGTGGACCACTGTGAGCCCAAGCCATCTGTTACATCGCAGAGTTACAGGTTTAATGTGGGAAATTGACTTCCTGAGGAACCAGTTACTGAATTATTGATGAGATTATGGAAATTGGTGCAACACTGAGTACAGGTCAGCACTTCAGGAAATGTTAAGGAATTGTTTTGTTTATGGAATTAATAATATTGTGACTCAATAAAAAGCTACTGACAGAATCAGATCTAGACCTTGAGAAAGCCTCAGAATTGATCCTTTTAGAAAAGAGGGGCTCAGGGATCCACGGACAGTACCGTCCTCAGCCTTGGACTATTCCTATTCTGCAACTCCTGTTGGTTGCCAAGGAAGGGCAATTGAAGACTGAGGCAGAAAGGTTCCGGAGTCGGACAAAAGGTTTCTCCACAACACAGTGAAGAGCAAGAATGTCCACACTGCTCTTGTCTAAAGCAGATCCTATGATTACATGGCTACCAAAATAGGCAAAACGCATACTGCCCAGATCAAACGGTGAAACCACCTCAAAACAGTGCTTTGCAAATAAATCAGTCTGAGGATGAGGAAGTGATACAGCTAAATTAAATCACTGCTCCCAAAGTGGCCACAATTAAAACAAACTCCAGGTAAGTGGCTATACCCTAGACATGGAGGTAGACACAGGTACTGCTGTATCTATTGTTGGGGAGAAAATCTTTGGCCACATGCACTGGGGAGCCCTTATGGGGGATCATTGTGATTAATGTAACCTCCGTTATGTAGGAGCAGCAGACAATCCGAATCTGCTTAATGGTGGTGCGAGGGCCAGGTCCCAACATTTTAGGAAGGCCTGACTATTGGAAATCTGCCTGGATTGGCAACAGTTCTTTAAAATAGGTATAGGCGATTTACGTGAAGTCTTTAGGTAGTGTCCTCAAGTGTTCAAGAGGACCTCAAGAAGATAAAAGTTGCCAGGCCATGATTGGCCTGACCAGTGATTTAGTGAACGAAGTTTATTGGAAGATTAGTGCCAGTGAATCCACTATCTCTGCAGCTGTTTCCTTTATTTTTCTGGTCTGCATCCAATCAGCTCAAGGGGACTTATTGGCTTTTAACTCCAATAGTTTCCCATGTACTTTTTCTCAACTTAAAGTTATTATATTTCTTTCCTCTCTTCCCTTTGCCTATTAAATATTTAGTATTTTTGGGATGCTAATAATTTCATTTCCATGAAAAAATAGGTGGCCCATTGGCTCAGTTGCTAGCACCGCTGCCTCACAGCAGCAGAGACCCAGGTTCAATTCCAGCCTCGACTAATTGTCTGTGTGGAGTTTGCACATTCTCCCTGTGTCTGCATGGGTTTCCTCTGGATGCTCTGGTGTCCTCCCACAGTCCAAAGATGTGCAGCTTAGGTGAATTGGCTGTGCTAAATTGCCCAGAATGTTCAAGGATGTATAGGATAGGTGCATGTGTCAAGGGTAAATGTAGGGGAATGGGTCTGGGTGGGATACTCTTTGGAGGGTCAGTGTGGGCTTGTTGGGCCGAAGGGCCTGTTTCTACACAGGGTTTCTAATTCTCATAACGACTGATGCCAAGTCTTTATTCAGCCAATCAGATTCCATTTGGAATACTGTGTTCTGTTTTAGGCATCAAACCTCAATAAAGACATATTGCCTTTTCAGAGCGCAAAAATGACAGTTCTGATACCAACCAACCAAAGTTGAATTAAACTTCTCTTCTGATTATTTGCTGGGGGATGGACCCAGTTTACAGTGATACATTTTTGCCACTGAACATAATTTATTTTTCAGTTTTGGATTTTGATGCAGAAAATATAATTACATTTTTCCAGTTGTTTGTAGTTTTTGTAAGCATCTAAGATTTTGTAAAGAAAATACTTTTGTGCTTTGCTCTGAGAAGATAAGTGCTTTCATTGAAAAGGTTGATCTTGTACTTCTGGGAGAGAGGGTCCTATTGTTGTTAGTAAATGCACTTCAAGCAATTTTGACAGCTGTGTTTTTCCTGATTGCAGTCACTGAAAGAGGATGTTCAATCAAATCATTTATTTGTAACTTCGAATATCAATTAGGGAGCCTAATTGACATCTTTTTCTGAGTTTATAGTAGTTTCTCACCCATTTAGAAACCCTTTCTACCTGAAAAAGAAAGAAAATATGTCATTGTATCCTGAACAAATATAATTTTTAAAAAAGTTACTGCCTTTTGAGGAGATTTTGGCCAGTTGTCAATAATAACTTACTTATCACTGGCAAACTAGCATTAACGGCCCATCCCTAGTTGTCCTGAGAAGGTGGTGATGGTCTACCTTCTTGACTCACCACATTCACCCATAGGAACTGCACTTTCACAATCTGACAGTTTCCAAGAATTGAACCCAGTGACAATTTGGGAGATAGTGGCTCAATGGTAATGTCATTGGACTAGCTCTCCAGAATCCCAGGCTGATGGGACATGATTTGAAACCATTATGGTCACTGGTGAAACCTGAATTCACTAAAACTCTGGAATAGGAAGCTGGCCTAAAGGAACCATGAAATCATTTATGTCATAAAAACAAACATCTGGTTTATTAGTGTCCTTTAAGGAGATGAAACTGTCATCTTTACCTGGTCCGGCCTGTATGTGATGCCTAGTTAGAGACAAAAAAACTGCATTTGTAGGCAGAGGCTGAAGGAACACAGCTAGCCAGGCAGCATCAACAGGTGGAGAAGTCAATGATCCAGGTATTACCATCCTTCAGGCTGTGTTCCTCCAGCTTCCTGCCCATCTACTTTGTGATGCTAGGTTGACCACAATGTGATTGACCTTTAACAGCCCTCTGGACAATTATGTATAGGCAACAAGTGCAGTCCTAGCCAGCAACACCCAAATCCCAAGAATGGGTTAAAAAAAAATGAAGGAATGGAAGATATATTTCCATGTCAGGATGGTGTATGTCTTGAAGAGAAAGATACTATTAATTGTCTTTCCATTCTCCTGCTGCTGAATACCTCTTGATGGTGGACTTTGCAAGTTTGAGAGGTGTTATTGAAGGAACCTTGATGAATTGATGCAGTGCAGTTTATCAATACAACCACAGCGAATTATGACAAAAACAAAAAATGGAGAGAGAACATAAACTGTGAGGGTAAACTAGAAAGCAATATATAAAAATGGACAGCAGAGCTTTTTTAAACATATAAAAATAAAGACAGAGATCAAAGTGAACATAGACCCCTTTTGCAATGAGATTGGAGCAATAGTAATGGGGAACCAGGAAGTGGCAAAGAAGTTGAATGAATAAATTTATCAGTTTCCACAGTGGAGATTATCAATAGCGTTCCAAGATTACGAAATAATCAAGGGGCTAAAGTGGAGGAGGAAATAAATACAGCAACTATCAATACAGAAAAAGTACAAGAGAAACTAATGGTATTAAAGAATGATAGGTCTCCTTGACCTGATGGGTCACATCCTAGGATTTTAAAGTAAGTAGCTACAGAGATAGTGAATACTCTGGGACTGATCTTCCAGGAACCCTTAGATTCTAGAAAAATCCCAGAGGATTAGAAAGCGATATAATGTTGCATGGATCTTCAAAAAGGGAGGAAGACAACAAACATGTAACTGTAGGTCAATTAGCTTGATATCTGTCATTGGCAAAATGTTAGTGTCTGTTATGAAGGTTGAAAAAACAGAGCATTTGGAAATATGTAATACATTGAAGTAGAGCCAGCATGGCTGTACGAAGGAGAAATCTTATCTGGCAAATTTAATAGAATTCTTTGAGAAGGTAACAAGCAGGGGAGCTACAGAGGAAGCAGTCAATATAATATAGTTGGATTTCCAAAAGGTGGTCAATAATGTATCACACAAAATTACATAATAAGATGACCCCCATGGTATTGAGGGTAGTATGTAATGGTAGAGGATTGACTGATTAATAGAAGGTATAGAGTTGGGATCAGACGGAAATTTTCAGAATGGAGTGCTACAGGGATCAGTTCTGGGGCCGTAATTTTTTACATTATATAATGGTGACTTGGATGACGGAAGTCGATTGGCCACTGTCAAGTTTACTTTTGCCACAATACATAAGTGGAGAGTCAACCAGTGTGAACGACACAGAGTCAACAGAGGGAAATAAACAGGTAAAGTAGAGGTAAACAATTTGGTAGATGGAATATAACTTGGAAACATGAAGTTATGCATGTTAGCAGGATGAATTGAATAGCTAAATGCTATTTAAGCGGCAAATGACTGCAGAAAACTACAGCACCGAGGGATTAGGGAATACTTGTGCATGAATCACAAAAAGCTAGCATCCAAGTTCAGAGGTTAATAGGGAGGACAAAATGGAACAGTGGCCTTTTTCAGAGGGAATGGAGTATAAAAATAGGGAAATTTTGCTAAAAGCTATACAGGACCTTAGACCTGTGAACTTGTCCCATTATCTAAGGAAAGGTGTATTGGCATTGAAGACAGTCCAGAGAAGGTTCATAACTTTGATCCTGGGAATGGAGGCACTGTCTTATAAGGAGAGATTGTAAAGGGCTTGTACCTATTGGCCTTTAGAAGAATTGAATTATACCGGATCCTTAGGGAACTTGACGGGATAACCATGGAGAGGTTGTTTCCAGTTGAAAGAGAGTCTAGGACAGAGGGCATAATCTCAGAGTAAGAGGTTACACATTTATGTCAGAGGTGAGGAATTTCTTCTTTGAGGGTAGTGAATCTGTGAAATTCTTTACCAGAGAAGGTTCTTGAAGCTGGGTCATTGAGTATATTCAAGGCTGAGCCTGAGTTTTAATCAGTAAATAAATCAAAGCTTGTGGAGATAAGGCAGGAAAGTGGAGTTGAGGATTATCAGAACAGAGCTGAAAATGTGTTGCTGGAAAAGCGCAGCAGGTCAGGCAGCATCCAAGGAGCAGGAGAATCGACGTTTCGGGCATGAGCCCTTCTTCAGGAATATCGACGTTTCGGGCATGAGCCCTTTCTCCCAAATTATGAGAACAGCCATGACCTGATTGAATGGAAGGGCAGGTTCCTTTGGCTGAACAGCCTACTCTATGATTCATGGTCAATATGTTCTTTATCAAGAAACCACAGACATTAAGGCTAGTGGATAAAATGCTGATTAAGAGGACTACTTTGTCCTGGATGATGTTAAGCCTCTTTTTTGCAGCTGCAGTGATCCAGGAAGGTGGAGAGTACTGCATTGCGATCTTCACTTGTAGAGTCATACAATCATACAGAAAGGAAATAGGCTCTTCAGCCCAACTCACCCATAACGACCAGGTTTCCTAAACGTATCTAGTCCATTTGCCTGCACTTGGCCCATATCCCTCTAAACCTTGCCTAACCACATACCCTGGATAAATATTAACAAAGACACTGATTCAACACAGACCTCCTGCAAATACAATCTTCATGAACCCATCACCACTGGACCGAACCCCCATCCCATGTTCCAAAGGTCCTGCCCTGACTGTAGTGGACCTAACACCTACCCATTTAGCTGCCAACCTGTTGGATGACTTACATTTTCCTCTATTCAGGGAGCTTTACAAACAGCCAACAGATCTTTAAATCTCAGAATACACAATTTAGTGCACATAAGGGTGGATGGTATGGGGTTGGGGGGTGGAGGGAGTGTGGGGAATGCTTTCCTGGGTTTGATCATGCTGCAGGAAGCTGCTTTCCAAACAGGATTGGAAATAGGATCATGACTGAAAAATCTGGGCCATCATCTAACATGTAAAGCCAATACTATAACTAATCCTTTCTCACTCAAGAGAAGCCAAGTTCCTCCTTTCAAGAGATCCATTGCTTGTCATGCACCAGACAAACAAGAAATTCTGCAACCAAATATGTTGGAATGCATGTGGGGCAAGCCAACACTGGCAAAAGAATATAGTATAAATGGTAGAATATGGAGAGGTGTAGAGGAAACAGGAATATTGGAGTGTACATCCACTTTGATCCCTAATGGTGGACAGACAGATATGATAGCCAAGTGTGATATGGGATACTTGACTCAGACTTCAAGAGCTGAGAGGTTTTCTTATGTGTATGATAAAGATGCATCAGAGGTTTTAGAGAATCTGCAGGTGATACACACACCCACAGAATATTCAGCCTTTGATTATAGCCAAGATGTTGTGGGGAGGAAAGCTATTAATGTGCCAGTATGCTTAGCTATTTCTCAGTGTCATGTGGAGGGGGTTGGATTGGCTGATGATATGAACCTCATAAGGAGAACAGTGAAGAATTATCCAATTTTATTTTGGGAAAATTGCCTTAGTCATGTTTTTTGTATTAATCCACTCACCTCTGCTCATTTTAAAGACAGAAATATTTATGGAAAAACTTCCTCCTATAAATTTTCCTTTACCCACCACCATTTCCAACTTGAAGTGGAAAAGATACAGATTTTTGATTTGACGTGCTTGTTGTGGGATCACCCATCTTATTGCGAGCATACCACCTGTTGCTGTTTACCCTCTACGTAATCCTGTGTTGTAGCTCCACCAGATTGGCACCCGTGTTTCAGATCTTGTCTTGGAAAGTACTGCAGCATTTGTTGTTGAACTAGTGTTGATCATTTGAATTGATGATGATGAAAGAGTAAGGGATCTGACAGGCCTCAAGATTACAGATTATGGTAATACCTCATTCTGCTCCTGCTAATGGTTCCACCTTTTCCGATACTTAGCTTTTAGCTGCTAGATCAAATTATCATTTACCTCACTTCACACAATAATAATTCCACACAACCTGATGAAGAGTGTACCTCTATGAAGACAAGCATTAATTTTTGCAATTCTTACAATGATATTGCTTATGCTTCTGATCATTTTTATTGAATTAGAATACAAGAAATATATTGCCAATATATTTTATAACATTATAACTAGAGCGGAGAATCATATAAAAAAAAGAATTGCGCATGCTAAAAACCGGAAACAAAAACAGAAATTGCTGGGAAAGCTTAGCAGATCTCTGAAGAAGTGTCACTGGACCTGAGACATTAACTCTGGTTCCTCTCCCAAGATGCTGCCAGACCTGCTGGGTTTTCCAACAATTTCTGTTTTTGTGAATTTAAATAGAAGTTTTCCTTACTTGTAAATATACATAATCATCAATTAAGAGTTGCCACACTGTGCTTACATATGGAATTAAGTGTTTTGCACTTTGTGTTGTGTGAAACAATAGTCAACTACATCAAATTAATCAGATAAATCACACCTTATCATAGAAATTCTGGAATACAACATGAAAATTCGTTGCTACACAAAAAGACTCACATTTGTATAGTACCTTTCACAACTTCCTAATTCCCAAAGTGCTCGACAGCCATTGAAGCACTTTTGAAGTGTAATGTGAGAAATTGTTGTCATGTGGGAAACATAGCAGACATGTTTACATACAGAAAGTTGCTAAACAGTAATATGATAATGGTCAGATAATCTATTTCAGTGATGCTGATTGAAGAATAAATATTATCCAGGACATCAGGGATAACTTCCCAGCTCTGCTTTGAAGTAGAGCTGTGGGTTTTTTTTATGTACACCTGATGGATCAGGCAGTTTAATGGCTCATCTGATTGACAATATTTTATTGCAGAAAGTCAGATGGTGAAGGCAATTCCTTTTTTTTCACAAAGATAAACATGAAAACATGCACCTTCTAACACACATCTAGGTTTGTCTGCCTTTATTTATAAGAACACAGGTGAATCCCTGAATCAATGCCTACCATCTCCATACAATTAATACATGCAATTAATATACAGTTAACAGATTCTCTTCTCTCTGTTTTAATAAAATGTGATGATATGTACAATTAAAATTTCAGCCCAAACAAAATGAAAGACTTTATATTTGTTGTAAAGCTTTATATAGTGAATAATTGTCATTCTAAGACCTGTATAAGTTCTCCATGCATGAATTCCCATTCATGAAAGATATGACAATTGATGTGTTATATCAATAGTTTAATTTTAGTGATTCAACTTTGCTGCATCAATTGTTTCAAGCCAGCAAGGTCAATCGAAAACCTTTTCTTTCTGGCACTTTTTGTAGTGTACAATATCCCACAAGGATCAATTATCTGTCTCATATCCATGGGTATGCTATCTTCCCTACACCCACAGTACAGAATATCACCAAACATCTCTGATAAATCGAATCCCATATTCACTGCCCCCACCAGAGCCAATGGTTCAGCAGCCAAAGCACATTTAATAAAAACCACTCTCAGTGTCCTAAGCTAAAGGACAACATTTTACACTTGTTACCCATTAGAAATATTATGAAACCAGTTGCACTAGACTATCCAGGAAGACTGCATTCCTTTCACAAAGTACAATATTAAGATTACATGCAATTAAAATATTCATATTTTCACATATGTCTGAATTTATCAGGAACAAATTTGTCCCCATTATCAGTCAGAAACTCCACTTTTTGTCTCGATCTGATTCCTGTCCATTTCCCTATGATTTGCTCTCTAGCATTCATTCATTCCATTTTGCATAACTGTAGAATGAGTGGCTAGGTTTATAAACTATAGAATGAAAATATCTCTGAAAATATGTTTTTGTTTAATACCTTTAAATTCATGATGTGGATGTGGCAGTATTTAACTGAGATGACAAGGTCAGAAGTCACTCAGCACCAGATCACAGTCCAACAGGTTTATTTGAAATCATAAGCTTTTAGAGCACTGCTCCTTTGTCAGGTAAAGGAGCAGTGCTCTAAAAGCTTATGATTTCAAATAAACCTGTTGAACGATAACCTGGTGTCTCGGGACATCTGACTTTTAAATTCATGATGTTTATCTCATTAACATGTGCCAGTGGATGGCTTACAAAAGAATGTAGCAGCATCCACTGATACTTTTTGTAGATGTTATATTTCTCACTAATCTTTCCTATTAGCTTTGTATTTCTGTACCTTTTAGCAGGGTTTTTCACTGGTAAGTTGTGTGAGCAATTATTGATGCAACTTTAAGAAAATTGCTAGTTTCCTCTCTGACTCTGATCAACTAATGCCATTAATACTTCTCCAGTTCTCTGATGAGAGTCATTGTATTCAAGCAATACAATGATGTCAAGACTGAATAAACTGAGGATGAACCAACTTTCCATCAATAATTACCATATCATGCTCAAAGTCAAGTTTCATTTATGGTATTTCTATCCAAGGTTTACTTTACAGAATAAGTAACTCACTGGAGTATTTTAAAAATGGCTTACTCCAGCTATGTTATATGGAATTACAGTTCTCTTTTGTAGTGTAAATTTGTTGGCATTCCCAAATTATACTCCTTAACCGTGCATTAATCCTCAGCTCTTGTACAAGAGTGTAATTTTCATTCTACATTCTTTAATTATTCCATCTTATTGACTCTTGCATCCAGTGAATTATTTCTAAATCTTGTATCACAAAAACAGAATTTCATGTTTTGTACCTTTTAGGAATTACAGTGTTTACTTTAGAGATTGAAATACTTCAAATGTAAGGTACAGGGTCTCCTCATTAAAATAGGGATTACATTCCTGAAGACTTTATTTGAATCATTGACTCATTGTTTAAGCGATGTTCAAGGAATCAAGTTTAAAAGTGAAGTTAGGTCCTGACGGGCCTTTCTCAGCAGAGAAAAAAGTTAAAACATTACACCTGTGGCCCCTTAGTTGAAATACACTTTTTCAGATGTCCAATTCTTCATTGATAAATGCAATAGCTGAACAAGATAAATATAAATATAAAAAAGAGAGAAGTCATTGTATTTACAGTACCAATGTAGTGGACCCTTTGAGAGTGGAGCCGGGGAACACTTCCCAGGGCCTGTGCCAGCGGTATTGCTCTTTGGGATCCATGCCTTTTACTGGGGCTGTCACTTGTACCTGGCTTCAGCCTGTTGCAATACTTTGAGTGTCCGCAGCAGCCCTTCTTGCTAGTTTCTGCTGGCTCTGAGATCTGCACATTGGGGCTGCTCCTCATGGCGAGATGTGTCTTGTGCTTTCCTGTCCCCAGATGACCAAGTGTCAGCAGTGGCTGCTCCCATTGGCATTTCTCCCCCTCACTGGCTCTGTAGTGGTGGGTCTTCATGATTCCTGCATGGGGTTGGAGCATGCACCAGTGGGGAACTCAGTTTGGTATTCTATTGGATGATAGACTCGATGGTCTGGGTGAGGTTTGATGGTTTCCAAGTTGTTCTGCTTGTTCTGGGTTGCAATCTGCTGTGGACACTCTCCAGTTATAATTGCCACCTTGGGGGGGCCGGGGATAGAGGTGGGGGGAACATTACAGGGCTCAGTTGTGATCAATGACCTGCCATTCAGCAGGAGAATGAGGGACTGCTGAACTCAGCACCCCATAGGCCAGGAAATTGAGGGTGTTGTTGAGCTCAGATATTCACAACTCCATCATGTGCAGGTGGAATCTGGGAGAGTATTGGCCTCTTGGAGGTGGGGATAATGTTAACTGGGGTGGCAAGCAGAGGCTTAGAGGGTGTTCTGGGGCCTGGTGGGTGTTAGCTTCCTCAGAAACCCTTGGCAATGGTGCGGCACGAGGAGAGGTCACAATTCAGAAGTTCAGCTCAGTGGCCTCGAGGCTGAAAGAAAGACAGTTTGCATCAAAACGCCACAATATTGGGTAAAGTACTGCATTGAACAATGCTAAAATAAATCTCGTAATGCTGAACTGGATTTCAGCCTGAGTAACTTAGTGATGTTAAAACAAAACAGCACTGAAATCATAGAATCCCTATCGTGTGTAAAGAAGCCATTGGCACATTGAGTCAGCACCAACTCTCCGAAGAGCATCCATCACAACCCGCCCCTCAACCCAATTCCTATAACCCTTCATTTCCCAAGGCTAATCCCTCTATCCTAAGCGTCATTGGGCACTACTGACATGGCCAATCCATCGAAGCTGCACATCTTTGGACTGTAGGCAGAAATCGGAGCATTGAGTAATGATAAATATGGACTCATTGTGAAAGAAAATTCTCCCTGAAAATCTGCTAAACAAACCTACAGTAATTGCAGTTAACAGAGTAGTATGTGGTTTTTAATATCCGTGTTGGACTTGGGAGAATTTTAAACAATGCCGGATCCTTCTGAGCTTTGTAACAGACACAGAGTCTTCTGCTGTCTCAGTAAAGAGTTTAACCTAATGTTTTCCCAGAACAAAGGGACCACTTGGAAGTTTGAGATAATTAGATCAAATCTGTATGTGGGATGTCCCAAGTAGGTTATGCTGCTGTGGGTATAGATTGCAGGCAGATTTAGTTTTGGTATCAGTGTCTATCTGACTGATTTTGTTCAGCAACAGCCAGTTGAATTCTGAAATCTGGAGTAATTAAAGATCAGGTCACTAACAGCAAAGCAGTTGGAACCAGTAGCAAAGCACTATCAAACTGGGATGGTTCTCATTTCGAGTCACTAAGTAAGAATTCAGTGACATCGATGATTGAATTGGGGAGACAAAATCATGAGGTATTAAGGGAGAATTGGTGACCGAAGTGGATGCTATTGGATGAACCTAAGAAATCTGATATTTGGGAGACTAACAGAAAAACTGGAGAATCAAAGTGAACTCCTGAACTGTGGTACACCATAGTTTGGTCCCAAGAGAAGAAAGGAAACCCTCGAGATCCTGTCAGTTCTGTTGGGCGTAAATAAAAATGAAATGTAGATTGTCCAGGTGAGATTTCTGGATTTTAAATATGTGTTTATCAAATATATTATGTTATTAACACTTTCTTTATTTAATTCCTGCATGGTAAATGTTTTTTTTCATCTAAACCATGAAATTGTGTGTGTGTGCGCGTGTGCATGCGCTTAGTGGGTGGGGGTGAGGTGTGGTGACGGTGGTTGGTTTCAAATGTTACGTTATCTAGCAAGACCATAAGATGAATAATCGGTGGTAACCACAGTGTCATTTGTTCGATGAAAGATGAAGGAAATGTCTGCTTCAGGCAGCATATACCTGATCCAAAGTCATCTCCTCTATGCTCCACACAGCAGTTAGAACCATTCACCTGTCCATATGCGGCATTTTAGCACAGTCCAGCAATTTAAATGCTAACAGCAGTCCAGGATTCCCAATTGAATTTGTTAAATCTATTATACAGTCTGTCAAAGTGAATTGTATATTTTAACATGGCATGACCATCTGTTTGCCAAAATCGTTCTTTTTTTAAATAAGGTCTCATGGGTATTTTACACATTCTTGTCGACTTCATCCAGGAACACATTGAAGATCCAAATGATCAGTAAAATCAAATGTTGGAGAATGATCTTGCCAATGCTTTTTTCTGCTTTATTTCTTGTGGTAGGTGCCAATACGAAGGCCATGATTTGTTTTCTCTTTGATATGATCATAATCTGTGTCTGCATATCCATTTCATTCTGAACTGGTCAAATAGTTTGAACTCAGACAAAATTGCCAGGTAATTACATCATGTGGAAAGCAGCAGTTCAAGATGGCTGCTCTTCACCCCCTTCTCAAGTGCATTTAAGGATAAGCAGTAAACACTGGCCTTGCCAACAACGCTCAGTTTGTTTTCCTTCATTTCCTATCTTCACCGTTAGCCAGTCTTTATTGTGTCGTATTCCAGAAAGCCAGATGCTGAAAGATAGGACCAAAGTGAACCTTTATGCACTTTTGTTCAGAACTATTTATTTGTAGAATATACACTATATGTATCTCCTTATCCACATCCCATTTTGATTCTGTTCCCATTTATGGGAGCACAAGTGAATCCCTGGTTAATGTCCAGAACTAATTTATAATTATTTTCAATCAATCTATTTGGACATGTTCTGCCATACCTCTGTGGCATATAGAATTTGAGCTGGGTTCTTGTCCAGAGAACCAGGGACACTATCACTGCACTACAAGGTCCTTGCGTAGTACCTACATATAATTAAACAAAATAAGATACCATTGACAGAGTGGTGCAACTCTTCTGTGGTACTGCTGTGAAGTACTAATTGAGGCCTTTCTCCTCTGATCCGTATCATTGGATTTGTACACAAAATTTTATTGACTTGGAGATAGGACTTCTACCAGTTGAGCAGAGGATGAGCCACAGGAACAACAGATGACCATTAGCAACATGTCATTAGATGGTAAATGTCCAGTGAATCTGCTTCCAGCACCTTCATTAGATGCTCTTCCATTGGTTATTCCTTCCAGCACATGCTTAAATGTGCACAGGTATATTGGCCCTTGATTCAAGTCCTTCCAAATCACATAAACAGAGAGTGCACTCACTAAACCATGCTTTAGTAGAAATCTGCTCAACATTACATTGGAAAATGTTCCTCATATCAAAATATGGATTATCTGATGGCTGAAATGACCAATCATATTGTCTGCAAATAAAATTTTTTTCTTGTTAGGATTTTTATTGATTATAATTCATCTGAAAAATGGACATGGGGATTAGCTGTAAATATCTGTCAGCAACAACACAATATACTGAAATGGAAAATTCTCAACTCACTTTAGCATGCATTTCAGTAATAAAATGGTGTTGCATACAAATATTCAGTGGTAATTCTGTTGCACTATTGAATTGATTGTACATTTTGTGTATCTAATAATGGTAGTTAACAACCTAATATTTTAAAGAAAACAATAACATTTGCTGTTTAAACATAAACTTAATATGCAGAATTATGAGAATGTACTGTACGTGCACCATGATTATTCAAATGTGTAATTTTGAATGTCTTATTACAGAAAAGGTACAAAAAAAAGAAATGTTAAATAAAGATTGACCATATCGATAGCATATGGGAAACTAAAGTTAAAAGGATGTACTTAAGAAATTGGATCTATTTCTGTAGCTAAGAGCAGGAGATGACCTGAAGAAATTTTAAAATTGTCAAGATCTTTGTTAGTTTGAACAGGGAAATGATTTTCACTCTACTAGTTAAGTCAGTGATGAAGGAGCATTAGTCCAATATTATTCCTAAGAAAATTGAAGAGAAGGGTTCAAATGAATCTCTGCTTCATAGAAGGTTGATGGAGGATAACGTTTTTTGATGCAGGGACTAATTGCAAGAGATAAAGATCATTGTATTTGTCAAATGTTCCCTTATATAAAACTTGAAATAAAGTTATGGGGACAGCATGGGAAAGTGAGACTAGCTTTGCTGTAGCAAAAATTAAGTACACATGCAGTGGGCTGGATTTTGTTGAGGTGATGGGAGTTTTGCCCATTGGTTGGAAAGCTGAAGTGCCCAGCATCACTTTCTTTAGGAAGGCCTGCCTCAACATTTCCCACCTTGGCACCTGACAGATCACCATCAGGCCTTCCTTGGATTCCAGAGACTGGCAGCTGTATTGACTGACAGTGTCACCAGTGAGTTGGTGACCGCTACCAATGTGAGTTGCTCAAGTCTTACAGTCATGACCTGACCCAGACATATGGTGAGTGATGCCTGAAGAGTATTTACAGGGTGGGATAAGTGAGAGTGAGTGGGATGAAGGAGAACACCAGTAAGGACTGGTCAGCCTCTCTGAGGGGTTCCCCACTCCTGATGCCAGGTCCCACCAGGCCACTGACCCAGCAGCACCTTGCCCCACCACTGCGAGCCAGTACATACCCCCACATACTATGGGCCTATCATACTCCCTTGAAGATGTACACTAAGGAATGAAACTTCTTTAGCTGGTTCGATATTGTGGAAAGAAAGTAAATCAGATTAATGATTTTAGAATAGTAAGGGCACTGCTGTAAGCAGTAAACAACGTACTCATCGTTTATAAAATTCTTCTGCTGATCAACATTCATAACATCATTACGATATAAAAAGCCAAAAAAAGGATGTTTTCAAAGACTTTGACATATATATTAATAATGTATTACCACTTTCAAATATTCAAATTTCAAATTTGTAGTCAAAGCAATTGTCTTCAGTGTATTAATATTTATACACATCATGCTCCTCAGGAAGCAAAAATAATTCCATTATATTTTTCTACAGCGCAATTTATTGTTCACAAAACATTCCATCACAACCTCAAAAGTTAAGAATATTCTGGGTGAGTGTAAATGTAGTTTACATGAAGGATGTTGGTGAAAGAATTGACAAGGCTTCAAGTTGCATTCAAGCACTCAACAAACAAAAGGCTGAACCGTTGCAT
The DNA here is from genome assembly GCF_004010195.1 of Chiloscyllium plagiosum. Classification (NCBI taxonomy): domain Eukaryota; kingdom Metazoa; phylum Chordata; class Chondrichthyes; order Orectolobiformes; family Hemiscylliidae; genus Chiloscyllium; species Chiloscyllium plagiosum. The sequence continues at coordinate 37,751,410 of NC_057729.1, read as the reverse complement.
ATGAGCTGTCTTACTGTTTGCAGACCACCCCCCACCCTTGGCCAGCCAATCCTTTATCTTAGTACTAACGAGAGCAGCCATAGTAAGATCAAATGATAACCTCATAAAACTAATCTTAACCATGTTTGTTCTGGCTTCTGTATCTGAGCGACCATTTGACAGATAAACTTAATGGTATTGCTTAGATCCTGCAAACGTTGAAAAATTGCAGCCTGAGGCTCTCAAAGTGATTGAAATTGTCATTTCCAAATCTGACCAGCAATCAAAGTATTTATATTTAATTCAGTAATTTCAAAAGAATCAAACAACACGGTAGTATGTAGACTGGAGTGACAAATAGTTGCAGTTTGCTTCAGGGAAGGAACAAGCAACCCTTTAAAATGTGCATTCAATTATTGAAGGATTTGTTATTTTTTAAGCTTTCTGAACAAATGTGAAGCTTAGCAAACATGAGGTTTTTCTATATTTTCCAGTTTCCTAATTTTATACAGAAACCTAAGCAACCAAGTTCATTGTTACGTTCATCTCTTGACGACTGGTTTACAACCAGTTTGGGCTAGTTGGTTGAAAATTACTTCTTAATTTTCACTGTTAAATCCTGACTATTTCTGTTAACAGTGAAGCCAGCAAGTATGTGACACAGATTTAAAATCATTTGTCAAAGCATTAGAGGTAGGTTGAGAAGTAACTTTTTCATCCATATGATGATGGTGAGATGAGAGTGACAGCCCTTTACATCAAGGCTGCACTTGACCAAGTGTGGTATCAAGGAGCCCAGCAAAACTGGAATCAATGGGTATAGGGGGCAAACTCTCCGCTCTTTATTTTCATACCTGGCACATAGGAAGATGGTTGTGGTTGTTGGAAGTCAGTCATCTCAGCTCTAACACATCTCTGCAAGAGTTCCTCAGAGTAGTGTCCTAGGCCCAACCATCTTCAGCTGCTTCAACAATGACATTCCCTCCATCATAATGTCAGAAGTGGGGGTGTTCACCAATGACTGCACAATGTTCAACATTATTTGCAACTTCTCAGATACCGAAGCAGTCTATGTTCAAAGCAACAACATCTGGAAATATCCAGACATGGGCTGACAAATAGCGAGTAATATTGGCTTCATACAAATGCCAGGCTATGATCTTCAAGTGACAATGTAACCACTGAACATTCAATGGTCTTGCCATCACTGAAGCCAGTGCTATCAACATCCTGAGCATTACCATTGACGAGAATCTCAACTGGATTAACTACATAAACACAGTGCCTGCAAGTGCAGGTCGGAGGTGAGGAATGCTGCAGTGAATAACTTTATCTTCCCAAATCCTGTCTATCATCTATAAAACACAGGTCAGGAATGATTGGAATAATCCCCACTTGCCTGGATGGGTGCAGCTCCAACAACATTCAAGCTTGATGACATCCAGGACAATGCAGCCCAGTTGATTGGTATTACATCCACAAGTGTCCACTTCCTCCACTGGTGAGACTCAGTAGCAATAATGTGTGCTATCTGCAGGATGCACTGCAGAAGTTTACAAAAGATCCTCAGACAGTACAATACTCACAATCACTTCTATCTAGAAGGACAAGGGCAGCAGATACATGGGAATACCACCAGGTTCATGTTCCCCCCAAGTCGCTCACCATCCTGACTTGCAATATATTGCCATTCCTTCACTGTTACTTGGTCAAAATCCTGGGATTCCCTCCGTAATGGCATTGTGGGTCAACTATAGCTGGTGACTGCAGCAGTTCAAGAAGGCAGCTTACTATCACCTTCGCAAGGACAGGCATTAAATGCTGGCCAGCCAGCAACACTCACATCCCACCGATGAATTTTAAAAAAACTCACTTCCTGAAAGAAAAGCAAAATATTGCAGATGCTGGACAACTGAAATAAAAACAGGAAGTACAGTATTACCTCAGCAGATCTGCCAGCACCTCAGCAGAGAGAGAGAGAGTTAATGTCTCAAGCCTTCTTTGGAATAGAAAAGTCAAATTGGACTTAGTGTTAATTCTGTTTCCTTTTCAACAACACTTTTTTTTATTTCAGACTTGCTCAAAGGTGGATAGAGGCAGAAAATCTCATTGTATTTAAATTGACTTGGATATGCATTTGAAAGGTTAACATCAATAAAGTTATGAATTATAAGCTGGAAGTGGGGCAGGCGGGAGAGTGCAGCTGGTAACCGTAATTTCAGAATAGGCATGATTGCCCAAATGACCACCTCCTGCGTCATAAATGTTTTTTTTTCTATGAAATGTGTTCTGGTAAACAAGTGTTCACAGCATAAAATTGTCTGCAATTTGGCTTCAAATTAGTAATCATTCAATCCATAACGATGTTGCAAATGGAAAACTTAATTCCAATATAAAAAGATGTGCTAATTTTAAATTTTGTAGGGATTTAAGAGATGTGTTCTACATGGTCAAATAATATGTCGACCTGATCATATCCTAAGACATGAGCTTTACTTTTTACGAGTGCAGATGTTTAGTGTAATCTGATTCAGATGTTTAAAGTTATAAAAATAATTAATGGAGTTGATGGTGAATAACTCTTTGCTCATTAGTTAGGAAATCTAGCTCAAGGAATATGAAGGATCACACCTTCCCTGAAGGTGGTCGGTCCAGAATTGTATGTACTGTATATGGCATGCTGCACAATTGTGTTTTTGTCACACTGATGCCTGGAGTCTTGGAAAGTCTCCCTCATAATGGGTTCTTCCATCCATGAGGAGATGGAAGATATGATGAGTGGGTGCCATTGAGGTGTAAAATGCAGCTAATAAGGCAGGTTTTCATGAGAGTGTCAGAAATCTCACTAGAGCTCACGGAGAGAAACCCTTCATAAAATTTGCCAAAATTGACATGGCTGATTTCCAGTAAAATTCAGCCCAAGGTATAATTTTCTCAAATGTTTTTACAAGAGATCTAAAAGCATAAAAAAGGATGTTTTTGCCAGTTTACTGATGGCTTAGATGTTTCATGCTGGACGATTTAAACGGTGCAACCTCTGCGGTAACACAAGCCAATGACAACCACTTATGGATTTCCATACTGTGCTTTGAGTGTATAAACTGCTGATAGCTTGGTTGTCATTGCTGATATGCTAACACCATGATGTGATGTCATACCATGCAGTAACAGGGAGTCATTTCTTGGTAAATGACCAGTCTGTTAACCCAGGCATATTCTGCCTTCACAACCTCTTTACCTTCAGCAGGGCATTTGGAACTATGTGTTGATACTTGCGCAAGTGCCAGTAGCACAATAATGAGATGTAGGTAACATAATGCAAAAAATTCAGTAAAATTTTATTTTATTCCTGGTGTTTATGGTGTATATTTCAGTCACAGGAATCCTGTAAGTCGGGTTTAAGCTCAGTAATTTGTGTGTAAAGTGTAGTATATTTCAGTGAGCATGCTATGCTCAAAGGAGACTCAGTGAAATTGATACTGAAATCTTTATACTAGCAGCTCGTATGTTATAATATAATGTCCTGATGACCATATCTCTTAAAGGTTACTGACATACTGGTTGTGAGACATAACACAATTGTCAGTAAAACTACCAACAAAATCAGGGCCTGTACAATAAATTGGAAATTAGTAAATAAAATCATAACGTTATTTTTGTTTAAAAGGAACCTATCCTGACTATCATTTAGTGAACCAGATATTCTGATATATGATAACAAGAGGGTGATTAGAGCAGTGCAGACTAAAGTTGTGTGTTAGAACCGTGCAGTATGACCGACAGAGCAAACTCCATAGGAAATGCCCAGGAAATTCAAATTTCCATTGGGCACATGCCCTTTATCTGGAATCCTCCAAAGAGTCCATTAAAGTGGAAGACTTAAAGGATGCTGGCTCACTTAAGCTTGTTAGTTCATGAGGAAACAGGATTATAGACAGAATGTAATCACTGGGTAGCTGTTAAACTGACCTCCAAAATCACCAAGCATCCACCCAAAAAAAAACTAACGATCTCCAATCTCACTCCCCCTCTGCCCCCAAACCCTAACATGTCCTAACCAAGGCACCACTCCACTAACCTGATTACACTTTCTTTCCCAGTGCCCCTCACCATCCCACTCACACTGTCTCTCGAGATCCAACACTGAGCATCCCATCCCAACCCTGCTGACCAGATTACTGTCAACCACCCCGCCTCCCTCCCCCAAATTCTTAACTCTCCCAAAACCTGAGAACATCCACCCCCCTATTCTGGTCTCTGGGACCAACATACTTCACTTCCTGCTCGCCTGATTCACCCGAAAACGCAGCCCTTCTGGAATTGACCATCCTGACCCACCTCATGTCCAGCCAGAGTCCAGACAAACATCTGCCCTCTCGACTCCCCTCACCGCAACACCCCCCCCCCCCCCCCACAATCCCCAGCTAGACCTGACAACCTCACAGTTTGAATTGACACTCTGCCCAGCAGCCTGATAGCTACATGTAAGTGATCCCTGTAAGTATGCTAGCCTGATGGATCCTAGACCCAGCAATGTCTCCACCATTGAATCCAATACCATGAACTCCGCAAGGCCAATGTCCCACACAAACATCTGCCTCTCGACTCCCCTCACCGCAACACCCCCCCCCCCCCCCCACAATCCCCAGCTAGACCTGACAACCTCACAGTTTGAATTGACACTCTGCCCAGCAGCCTGATAGCTACATGTAAGTGATCCCTGTAAGTATGCTAGCCTGATGGATCCTAGACCCAGCAATGTCTCCACCATTGAATCCAATACCATGAACTCCGCAAGGCCAATGTCCCACAGACCTTCCTACGCTCCACCTGGGCTCAACCATCCCTTCCCACCTTTGGCACCTGGTACATGCACCTGTCCAAGTATGAACTCATTCACAACAGCCCGCCCATCTAGCATGCTACCAACCTTACCCACCTCGCATCTTCCCCTCAGCCACCTTTCTGGTTCTGGATTCATGGATCCTAGACAGGTTTGTAATAAGACGTCCCTGTCCAGGAATATTCAGCACAGAAGACATTTCAAAGTACGTAGGTCATTTTTTTAGTCCCTTTAGGGTCAGAAATAGGGTTTCCCTGATCAGAATATCTAGGTCAATATTTTGTGTTGTTTCATTTGGTTAACAATATTTAGTTAGTTGTGCTCTGGTTGACTGGAATGTAAGCAACAAATAGAGACCTGGTTGACTCAGTTGACCAGTTGGTTAGTGTGTGGCTCATGTGATGCCAACAGTGTGGCTTTGCTTACCCTTGCTGTCAAAGCAGATTTTCGACCTCCCTCTTTACCCTGCTGAGAATGTAAGGCAATGGTGAATCCCACTGACAAAAGCAGCCAACTAAACAGCCCAGCAACAACAGCCAATCAACCAAGGATCTGCCTTTGGGCAGTGTGCATGTATATGAATTAATGAATAAACGCGGAGAAAGTGTAGTAACTGTTAGAAGAGAAACTTTACTCTTTTACTGCAGATGGGATAAAGCAGAACCAGAATTATCTTATGAAGCTATAGATAAGATAATGCATTCTGAAATTAATCTAATAAAATTACCAGTTGTTTGATATTTTTCAGGGATGCGGTAGAAACATAAAGAACAGGATCAGGTTTTTCAATAATTGCATTTGCCATACCTGCGACAGATGTAGTCCTTTTAATTCAAATTCTCTGCTGTGCTCCTTGTTCCTAAGCCTTTATTACTTCCCTTTGAACATCTCTGCACATTGGAATGAAACCACTACTTTCATATTGAAAATGTGTTAAGCACGCAATCCACATTCTTGGCTTTAGTAAGGATGAATGGCATAATATGATTTTTTAAAAAATTCTATGACCATTTTTCTTTATTTGCCGAATAAAATATGGGATATCTTTTCAATGAATTAACAAGACAGGAAATTTGTAAATGAGTGAGCAAGACGAGAATGAAGTGGCAATGGCTTTCCTTCTCTACTAGCAACTTTTTTGTCTCACTTGCATGTTTAACATTGATTCATAGCGAAAAAAAGAGATGCTTGTTCAGGATTTGTTAAAATAGCAATAAAAATCAAAGTGTTCTGTTTTGCTCAATGTGGGATAAATATGCAGATGATAGCTGATTTGGTTAATCATTCCCCATCAGATTGTGATACCTTATGAAGTCTGGAGAAGTGTTTAAAGACTTAAGGAAGCAGTAGCAGATTTAAATAAGATTGTGCATACGGTTGTTTCTCCTTATTTGAGTTGGCAAACTGAAACTATCCCCCAATTGTCATATCCAAAGAACATAATTTACATTTTGATGTTAGATTTAGCCAATGTTTCTTAAAATTCAATCCTGATCATCATCTTAAAGAAGTTTGATGACGGGTTTTTTCCATGAGCTCTAGTGAGTTATCATGCAGTTCTCCACTGCTCACCTTTTATTATATATACATCACACCTGTATGGAACCAATCTTGTACTATTGTACTCTCACCAGCAGTACACTTGTCTACCAGGAATATGTGTCATGAAAGCCATATTTAAAATCTAGCTGTGTACCAGGTCAAATGCTGCCTGCCCAGGAACGCCCTTTTGTTGTAGAGATACTCAAAGGGAAATGAAACAGAAAAAGCTTCTAAGACACATAGCTGATTCAGGTGACAGTTCATTGCAAATAAAATCTGATGTTCATAAATGTTCAAACATCTTCACACGTTTGAACAAATGTCAAAGCTGCAAGAGTGAAAGTTCAGAGGCTGATCATCCTTAGCCATACCATGTTAGAATCCTGTCTGTAGGAGTGTTGCTCTTTTCCTAACTCTTGGCCACTCTTCAATGTGGGAGCATTACGTATTGTAAAGGCTTCAAACACTTGAAAATGTAAAATTTTGTTGAACAACAGATAGTGGAGAAAAACCAAATTGTATTCAAGATTGTTAATCAGTGAATGTGTTTCATGTACAGCAAACTAGAATCATAACTATCTTCAGTCTGTACTGTATAAGTACCTGATTATTGTGATTGCCCCTTGAGAATCTCACATTGCTCACAAATAGAGTCTATGTTCTAAGAGAGATTAAAAAAGCACTTACCCCACCTTTTGAGTGTGATGACAGCCTTTTTACATTTATGTTGCACATTTGTATTTCAAATGAGGATGCAAGAAGATGTTGTGCTTGGAGTGGGTCGCAGGCTCAGATTGATAATCTAGATGATCCCTCCCAAATCATTACCCCCTACTCCCCACTCCCCAGCCCCAGTAATCCATGTCCTCTCATCCACTATCATTTCCCCTTATATGTTGATTTGCCCAGCATCGCAAATACTGTCCCTGTGCATTCCTGTATGCTGCTTCCAATCTCAACAATTAACTTCCCCGAGCAATGGCCCCTACTAACCCACCCTGACTTTTGAGAAATGACCTCCAGGATTGACTGACTGATGGAACAACATCCATGACAGATGAGTGACCAGGCCCATGACTGATATTTGTGCAGCTCCTTGTCTGCTTTTACTGAACCTGCAGGAATGACCATGACTCACAGCTTGAACTGCAATAAAACAGAACACTGACTTTGACCATTCCAAATGGCCAAGTGATCATATCCAAGCCCCTGGACTGAGATTCAACACTGCTCTTGATTGATGGTGATGGGACTCCCAGACTGACAACAATGCTGCTTAACTTGACTGAGAACTGATCCCCTTAGACTTTAAGATATTTCTTTGAAGAACTTTGTGAGTTAGGCATGCGAGCTTCTGACACGTTTTGTACGTGTGAACGTGGCATGGTTCCACACAGCAACATGTCCACCCCCTCGACTGGTGTTTCACAAACACAACAAGGTGCTGGCTTTGAGTCTGCACTGAATGGCAAGGCAAGATGTCATTACTGTGAGGCTATAAGTTCTAGATCAGACAGCAAAGCACAACAAAGCAAGACCAGGCAGCAATGCTGTTACAAGCCAAATAGGTGCAGCATGAGTGTGCATTAGAGAACAGTAAAATACCTTGTCATGCACCCTTCAGGAGATATGTGAATGTTTCTGTGCAAAACGTGGCCTGGGAACAGCCATGCAATTAAAAGTATCAGTGAACTCCACAGCCAAACTGTGAAGTTCAGAGCTATATTCCAAACAAGTTGATTTTTTAGTATGATGAGGTGGTAGGCTGGTGTGTGTCTGATGCCAGTCTTCATGGGAAGTGATTCCAGGTGGTTGCTGCACAATGAGTATCCCTGGATACTTTGGGAAATGCTGACCAAGATGCAGGCCAGAAGGAGCAAGTGGGAAGCTAGTCACCACCCAGTTTCTCTCCGCCTAAGTGGGAGAATAGCAAATTGCGAATAAGTGAGGTGACAGTTGCTAATAATGAGAAAAAGATCAACTAGGAGAAAGTGAGGACTGCAGATGCTGGAGACCAGAGTTGAAAAGTGTGGTGCTGGAGTTGAAAAGCTGCGCTTTTCCTGCACCACACTTTTCAATAATAAGAAAAACACAAGCAAATAGGCCTTTTGAGCTCACTCATGAGATTCCCGACTTGCCATTAAAATCTTAGATCAAAAATCAGATTTTCATTTCTCATGGAGGTGTAGTGGGCAGCAAAGAAGGTTACTTCAGATTACAATGGGATCTTGATCAGATGGGCCAATGGGCTGAGGAGTGGCAGATGGAGTTTAATACAGATAAATGCGAAGTGTTGCATTTCAGGAAAGCAAATCTTAGCAGGACTTATACACTTAATGGTAAGGTCCAAGTGAGTGTTGGTAAACAAAGAGACCATGGAGTGCAGGTTCATAGCTCCTTGAAAGTGGAGTCGTAGGTAGATAGGATAGTGAAGAAGACATTTGGTATGCTTTCTTTTCTTCGTCAGAGCATTGAGTACAGGAATTGGGAGGTCATGTTGCTGCTGTACAGGACATTGGTTAGGCCAGTTTTGGAATAGTGCGTGCAATTCTGTTCTCCTTCCTATCAGAAGGATGTTGTGAAACTTGAAAGGGTTCAGAAAAGATTTACAAGGATGCTGCTAGGGTTGGAGGATTTGAGCTATAGGGAAAGGTTGAATAAGCTGGGGCTGTTTTCCTGAAGCGTCGGAGGCTGAGGGGTGACCTCATAGAGGTTTATAAAATCATGAGGGGCATGGATAGGGTAAATAGGCAAAGTCTTTTCCCTGGGGTGGGCGAGTCCAAAACTAGCAGGCACAGGTTTAGGGTGAGAGGGGAAAGATATAAAAGAGACCTAAGGGGCAACTTTTCACTCAGATGGTGGTATGTGTATGGAATGAGCTGCCAGAAGAAGTGATGGAGACTAGTACAATTGCAACATTTAAAAGGCATCTGGATGAGTATACTAATAGGAAGGGTTTGGAGGGATATGGACTGGGTGCTGGCAGGTGGGAGTAGACTGGGCTGGGATAACTGGTTGGCATGGACAAGTTGGACTGAAGGGTCTGTTTCCGTGCTGTACATCTCTGTGACTCTCTAAAGGCAATCTGATGTTTCTCCAATTTTAGTGTATTTTCCTCACCAACTTGCAATTGCCCATGTTGTTCAGAGGCTGGGAAGAGTCCATCCATAAAGTTGTTAATTTGAATGTGCAGGCATTTGACTTTACATACCTTTAAAACCCAACACTTAAAAGTGTACTAAGTATATATCTTTATAATTGTCTAATAAGAACTGTGTACTTGTCAATTGTATATTCATTAAATTTATGTTAGCTGCCAGATAATTGGATCAGGTTAAATTGGGGAGTCAATTGAAATTATCTAAGTAAGAAATGAGAAACATTATGTTGTATTAGTTCCTTATTTTTGCAAATCATAAAGTGTTGATTTAATTAATGTATGTTTTGCTTTTTGTTACAAATGCTTTGTAGAAAGGTGAAAGTATGTTCAACCTTCAATTCAGACTTCTAATGAATTGTTTACACAGCTCATTATTCCCTAATGCAGCTGAGAATGTTCCTTTATGCCAGTCAATGACAACAATTGGTACTTGTGTTTAGATAGAGCCATTATCATTCTCAGGCATTTTGCAGAGTTATTATAAAAGAAAATTTTATACCAAGCCACAAATGGATATAGTAGGGCAGGTGACCAAAATCTTAGCCAGAGAGGTAGCTTTGAGTTATGTTCATTTTTAGAAAAGCAGGAGAGTGGAATTGAATTTCATTCCTTTCCAGTTTTAATTATAGCAATGTGGTTACAGGGCAACCCCTGTATCCGCAAGTCCTGTTACTTCGGTTTCAGTTACCCAAGTCCGGAACCAGGGACCAACAGGCTGCCGGGAAGGTAAATTTCCCATTGAAACGAATGGGTTCGTTCCTATCCGCAGTTTCAGGCTTCTGCAGTAGGTCTTGGAACGTATCCCCCGTGGGTACAGTGGGGCTGCTGTATTTTGCCCAATATTGTTTTTTTATCTTTTTATATGCATTGAAGAATTGTCTTTGATATAATTCAAAGTTTTGAACAGGTAAAAGATCAATCCCTTTGATGGTAATATATGCTTTAAGAAAGCATGTTATTTCTTATTAAAAGAAATATAACAAAATGAAAGACTGTTTCTTTAATACCCAATTTATTTGCAAACTAGATTGAGTATTGTGTAAAAGGTCCTTTATAATACTTAATGTAATATTTTCTCTTTAGTGTTATCAATGGGCCAAGTGATGTTTGTGTGGGTTACACTGTCTTTTCTATGCAATTTTATTTTCTGTAATATTAAAGTTAATTACCTAATTAATTTTCCATTTTTGTTCTAACCTCAGTGCTAATCCTCTTGTATATCTAACAGTACAAAGATTTCAGATTCCCTGTCAATGTACATTACCTTGAATTTTTCAACATTAAATTCCAGCCTTAATTTCTTAGAACGATTACTTAATATAATAATTTCTCTCTGCGAGTAATAAACATTTTCTAAAGTGTGAAGCTATCCATTCAATTTGGTATGATTTATAAACTTGTTATGGCAAGATGTTTGTTTTCTGAGCAGTGTGAGCTCCACACAATAATGACCTGATATAATTTTATTGGTCTCCATTTCCTGCCATGAGATTGTCCATTTATTAACACTTAATTTCTCCTGGCAAGCTTTTGACCAATTTTCTGTAATCCCTTCCAGATTTATTTAGCTAGTGGTCGAATGGAAATAATATTAATGTGCTTTCTGGCTTGCTGTATTCATGCAGCCTCAGATATGAAGTGCTCACTGCAGGCAGACATCTTACAGCTGTTTCAATAATTGGTGCCAATAACATTGTGTTATTTTGTGAACTTGTAACAATTTGACTGTTCAATTAAAGAACCTAGTTAATGAAATAACTCCATGAGGGTTAGTATCCCATCACCAAGTCACCATTTAATTACATGTGCACAGTACATGACACTGATCCAGTTAGCTCAGAGTCGGCTCCTCGACGGAACAGAACCCCTGATATTCCCCTCTATATCTGTCAGCCAGAGCTCCCTGAATGGACCAGGTTAACAGCTACACTCAAGGAACTCACATTCTATGAGGTCCACCTGGCTGACCTTGTTCCGATCACTACAGTCAATACCTTCTGAGAAATGAAGCCAAGGATGTGTTATACATATATGTCAAAGTAAAAATTAGTGCAAGTTTGCCAATTAAACCAAGCTTGCACAACTCAGCAAAGCTGGCAATTTAAAAAAAGCCCAAATATAGGCTAATTTTAAACACTTAAAATGAAGCTACTGTTGAACATTGGTATGTCATAAGATGACACTTTATTTTAACTGCCATATAATGGATGCTGGGAGCAGAAGTTGTAGAGACTTTCCCACATTTGTTGTGACAAAGTTGCTTATTATTTTGCAAATGTGCATTTTCTTCCCCTCTCTCTCTCTTAACTTGCCTCTTCACACCATTCATGGAGAAACCCTTCTCCCAACACTTCATCTAAAAATATATTTTTCTTCCTCCCTCTCCCTGTCCCTACTTTGCCAAAACTTCCCCTAAAATTATACAAGACACTTTTTAAATGTCATTCTCATTCTTAGTTCATGAAGATATCCAGAATAATATTTCTCTGTCATTCCTGACTTTTGTTTGCAATTTCTATTTTGCTCAGAGATCAAATTCTAAGCTCTGAATTTCAAAATATTTAGCTGTGTTATTTCTGTCTGGTTTCATGGAGAGCTTCTCTCCATGAGGCCAAGCGAGTTTACTCACTCTGTTGGTCCAGATTTACTGTTTCATAACCTACCCTATCCCTACGTGGCACCTCTTTCATTTGAGGCTAGCCCAGTTCTCCCACACACCATAGTCAAAGCACTCACCACTGTTAGGATATCCTGAAGTAAATCACCATCTTGGCCATGCATCCTATCAAGTATTAGTTGTCTGGAATTACAATTCACCATCAACAAAGTAGTACTGTATTCAGAAATCAGCAATGTTTACAGTACAGGGATAGCACAGCTCACACTTCCTTGCACATATAACTACACCTTCCTATTCCAATCACTAAGTACCAAGCCACACAACTCATCAACTCTAGGCACATTCCATTCTCTCTAAGCCACTGCTACTCTCTCTCTTACTGTAGCCCAGCATCTTGTCATAGTACATTGTGTGACCGTTGCATGCAGGGAAGCCTTCAAACGATGCTGAAAATGAACGTTAATTTACACAAACCAAAAGTAAACAGAAACCAAACAAATGGAGGCTGCATTTCTCTGTCCTAATACAAGTCCTTGCATACTGGGTAACAAGGATTTTACAGTCAATTTATGATTACAGCTCAAATAAGTCCTAATGGTTTGCAGTGCTTGATGGACCGCTGACATGCATAAGATGATCTTATCCTGCTCAATGTCCTCATCTTTCTCCTCTGAATACTGTAAAAACAATAAATCACTACCCTCATCTTATGTTGTAGAAAATGGTGTCCCTTGTTTCACGTGTAGTTCTTATAATTGCAAAATGAAAATGTTCAAATCCTTGTCAAATTTTAGCAATAAAACCCTTCTGAAGAAGGGCCACTGGACTTGAAACATTTGATCTGCTTTCTCTCCACTGATGCTACCAGATTTTCTCCAGCAATTTCTGTTTTTGTTTATGTTCTTACATAAAATATTGGGATTAAATAAGTCACTGTATAGCCATCTGATCAAACACAGAATATCTTCTGAAAAATATCAATTAGACCTTTTACTATTTGCTTTGTGACTTTGACATGTAAATGCCTGTTTTTGGTGCTCTGTGATTAAATGTGCATTAGTTCTTCAATAGTTTTGAGTGGAAGAGTAAGGTGTGAGAGTAGAAATGTACACAATGCACCAAGCATGTCTGACAGTCCAATGAACCAAGACAGGGGGATCTTCATTTGAGGAAAAAAGAGACATATTGGAGGCAATAGTGTTGAAAATTTCATTGACTATTCAAATATAGTGAAGAATGTAACAGAGTCCTTACTGGAAGAAGGATGTAGGAAGTGTATTCCAGGAATCGATGTACTTATCGTGGAACGTGAACATGATCGTTTCTATATCATTAGTATTTGGAAGATAATCAGTCTGATGGAATAATTGCACAACCTTAAGCAGATTATGAAAGTGCAATTATGAGCTGGTTTAGAAAGTACAAACTGTTACAATGAGACTGGTGTTACATTGAATTATACTGAATATATAATATGAAAACAACTCAGCCCAAATAGATTGTGTTGGAAGTTATTCTCCATGAGAATATTTTCCATGTTTCTTCTTCTAATTTTAATAACACTTTTTTTTTCTCTTTTCCTTCATATTCCTTTTAGCTGTACCTTAAATATATTTCTGCTAGTGTAGTATAACTGAGGTTCAACACAATTTTATTACATTTTTGCAACTGTTACTGTAGAAATAAAGCCGAGTGTTACAGATTTGCTTTTTTATGGCCTTGTTAAAGTCTGTCACTAGCTGTAATCCTTATTTCATACTTGTAATCTCTGACTCCTTTGTTGCTTTAACCAATTTTAATTCTTAATTTTCAAATGAAATACAATCATTTTTTTCTTCCCTGAAAAATGCAAATACCTGATAATTTGAGTTGAAAGTTGTTTGAGAAATTATATTTGCATTCTGCAAGTTGATTGTCTTCTTGTTGTATTCCTCCTAAGAAATAATTATCCTTCCAGTTAAAGTCATCTACAAACTTTGAAGTTTTGCTTCTGATTCTAAGGTCTAAATTTTTAATATAAATTGTAAACAACAGTGAACCTCTGATAATCTTGCTAAAACTCCTATCTTCTACTACTTTGAATGACCACTCTTCAGAACTACTATATGTTTTATCCTGCAAAACAATAGTAAATGTGTTTTTTAAAAAATAATTCCACAACTGTGAAATATTTGGAACAGCTAGAGCATGTCAAGCACTTTATCAAATCTGGTATTGTCACTTTGCTTATGTTGTATCAATGGTGCAGAAGATGCCAGTAAACAAGAATCCTTTTTGTTAAGAAAGTTAAATGTATAAATGTGTGTAAATAATGTATATTTGCAAATGCATACATATAAATGTTGATTAATCATGGTAACCATCCATTGACTTGCCAGTACTTTTAATATAATCTGCAAACTATATTAGGTACCTTGCGGTATTAGCTGTTTTTGCAGACAGTTGTGACCTTTATGCAAAGCTTTTTTTTAATTAATGGGATTCTGTCAGAATTAATCAATGTGCCAAACTTCCTAAACTTTTAAGTGGTGTGGGAAATGGCAAATAATGTAGGAAATTTTGGCAAGAATGAAAAAAATCTTATACTCCATATTAAGAAAAGAATTCCAAATTTCCCTTTAAGGTTTCAATGGCAAGTTCTGAATGTCCCGAATAAACAGCAATGCTATTACTTCCATACATTTGCACCTTATTATTTGATAGTCTGATCTTATTGTTCACAGTTTGTGATTCTCAGCAGTGTATGGGAGCAAATGAATGTCAGCAATTGCCAACTTGAATATCTATCAGACACCTGCTGGATGTGGGCCTTCATCCTAAGGTCCATTCACCAACATCTCACTGCACATTTCCAGCCATTTTATTGCTTGCTGTGTAAGCCTGAGGTCTGTGCACAGCAGTGGCTTCCAGCCCGGCGCTCAATACCACGATCACTGTGCTGATGTAAAGCTGCTAGACTCCTCCACTTCCAAGCTGCCTACAATCTTCAACCGTGTAGACATGGCAGCTGAGGATGAACCTGCATTCGAGCTGGACAATTTCAGCATGCCCAGGCCCTCTAGTTACAAATGCTGCCCGTCCATCTGTCTGGGGTTGTTCATCCAAATCTTTCAGGCCAATGAGTCTACACCGTCATGCAGGCTTCCTCCGTCAAAGCCATGGACCGCAGAACTGTGCATAGATGTAATGAGAATGAAGCGACTGCCTTCACTCTTCATCCACTAAAGTCAGTATCAGCAAAACACAAGTCCCCATGTCATCACAGTCACTCTTCTAACTCATCATACTCTCCAGCACTTTGGTACAGCGCTTTTAGGCTCATGGGCACATTGCAATGTTCTTGGCATTTGCTAAGCTTCTAGGGACATAACCACTTCATGTATCTTGACAAGAAATATCTCATGGCTCTTGTTCTCACACTCACTTTGATGCTCACATTATCTCTGGCTTGCATTGATTTTAAGGCATTAGCACTTCAATGTGAACTTAAAAGTCACAGCTAAATGTTAGTTGTACTTATAAATGTAAGGGTTGAAAGATCCCTAAAATCTGCTGGTATCCAGTGTGTTTTTTTGAAATGAACAATGCCTCTCCAATATAACTTATTGGGCTGTATGCAGCGGCTGTTTAACACTGACGTGGTAGCCACAGGTGCTACAGCTAAAATGTCAATCGATCAAACATGTGACAATTGAAGGAACATTTATTTACAGATGTGCACATGTATATACAATAATGTGTCATTCCTGCAACTGATGTGCCCTTAGTGCATTTTCATAGAATCATAAAATCCCTACTGTGTGGAAAAAGACCATTAGGCCCAACAAGTCAACACCAACCCTTGAAAGAGTATCCCACCCAGACCCAAGCCCTTACCCTATTACTCTACATTTCCCCTGACTAATGCACTTAACCTTCACATCCCTGAACTCTTTGGGCAACTTAGCATGGCCAATCCGCCTAACCCGCCCATCTTTGGACTGTGGGAGGAAGCCAAAATTTTGTTTTTCCCTTACTCTGCCATTACATCTATGTGCAGTGCTGGGGTCTTTGGCTGTGACAGAGCAAGCCTGCGCAACAGTATAGACACTTTGGACTGGAAGATTTGGACGAACGACCCCCAGACAGATGGACAGGCAGCATTTATGGCTAGAGGGCTCGGACATGCTGAGATTGTCCAGCTCAAATGCAGGTTCATCCTCAGCTACAATGTTCTCATGGTTGAAGATTGCAGGCAGCTTGACATCAGCACACGGATCATGGCATTGACTTCTGGTCTGGAAGCCACTTCTGTGCACAGGCCTCAGGCTTACACAGTAAGCAAGAAAATTAGAGAGAATGCTGCTGGTGGTTGCTACTGGTGTCTGCATAAGAGAAGATTATTAATTGTACAATAGGAATAGAAATTTGTGCATAAAATATGTTAACAATAATGATAATTGTAGGGCAGTACAGCATTGCACAATGAAAATCACTGCATTGTTACATCCTCTCTGCATTCACAGTTTTTATTGTCTGCAGTCCCATTGAGGATTTCTCCAGTTATACATTAAGGAGCTGAATGTTAGCTGTATTGCTGACCATTTTGGCTTTCTCTCCCTGGTTATGAGCCACATTTTCTCCTGCAAAGGAATTGACTGAGATGAAGTTGCGTGGAAGAACTGATAATGGATAATGCAAGAGCAGCAGAGATTTTGAACTGTCCTGAGTGACTGAACAGGAAGGGCAGAGAGCAGTAAGGGTTGGGGTTTTAGGAGGATGTGAGGTGGGTGAGAGCCACTGAGTGGAAATGCTGTATTAAATAGTGAAAGTGATAGACCATGAGCTTGAAGATGTTATTGTGCAACGGCAGAATTGGAATGAATGTGGTACTTATCCTTATTAATCTTCTGGAACTGTTGGGTAATTTCCTTGGAGCATGGAAAGCACTGATCCAGCCCCTACGCAGGTCAAAGCTGCCTGGATCTGGTTCCTTTGGTCTCTGTCATCAATTTACAGAAAAGTGGGTGGCCCTCCTCTCCACCAGTCGCCCACTAACATGCCAGCAGTGGAATGCCAGCTTTCCTTTTTTTTTGAGGGGGACATGTCCTTTCCCAAAAAGACCGTGCAACAGGGGTTCTGCTTCCTGGCTTGCGACAGTTGATGTGTTACACAGCTGGGCTTTAAAGATGATGCCAACAACGTGATTGGCACAAGGTCTTGGAGGCAGCAAACGCTTTCCCTCTGCTGCTGCGTGATTGTACAAGAAAGGTGTCATCGAATGTTGGTGCTTAATTAATGAGGTCAGCAGGAAACAATAGTGAAGGAGAAGTCACTGTGAGCCATTGACAGGAACCTTCCGTGAAACCTTCCTAAAAATAACATTTAATCTAAAAATGGGGAAATTCAGCCCCGTGCTACAGAAGTTCTTATTGGAAGTGTTGGCTTCATTTGTATTCAAATTGAACATCCTAATTTTTGCCTGATGTCCTTGTAAGCTATCCTTTGCTGTACAATCCATTTTCTGTTCATTATTTGCAGGAAAGAGCATTATACGATGTTTAAAAGGTTTAATAGGGTTAGTATGAAATTTGATTAATCTTATTGAATTAGAGTTTAAAAGAAACAAATGCATCATTGTCTAAGAAATGGATAAGTATTATTTACAGTGCTCATCACAATCTATTTGAAAGCAAGTGCAATATATTTACTGCTTAATGTCTGCCATGGATAGCACTGATGATGACAATAAAATAGATTGCTGGGGGATCAAATACAGGATTCCAGCAACAAATGTTTACACCAATTTGCTTAAATTGAGAAGCTTGTATCCAAAACATAGGAAAACAGATTTAGAATGAATTAGAACGAAATTCCTCAACCTCTGGTGGACTAAAAGACCTGTTGTGCTTTATTGTTCGGTGTTCTATTTGACCTTTAATTTAAATTCCAAAGAAGAGCCATATTTAACTTGAAATTTAATCTCTCTTTAGTCACCACAGATGCTGCCAGACTTGCTGAATTTCTTCATTAGATTTTGTTTTTACTCCAGTTTTCTAGCATTTAGAGTGTTTTACTAATATTAAATGTTGGATATTTACTTTGCTCATGCAGATACAAGGGAGGCCAAAACTGTGAGCATGCCTTTTTAAAAAGAGATTATGAAATGAGACATTCAAGATAGAAAGGAGAAAGTAATTTGGTAAACTAATCAGAATAGGGGTGAAAGGTGAATTGTACCCATACATTTTATATAAGTACAGTCAACATTACTTACTTTTAAACATTAATCAGAAAAGGAAATGGGGGTATAATTCCTATGGTTAAAAGAGAGCTAGAACATGTTCACTTAACATCAGTGATGGAAACAAATAATGGAATCTTTATTAAATCGTTGAATGATAAAGCCACTATGAAGGGAAAATACAGTAATGAATGGTTAGTGTGAATTTCAAAAGAGAAGTTCATGCTTGACCAACCTCACTTGGAAAAGTAACAAGGAGTGGATAAATGTTTTGCAGTTTATGTAAAATAAGTTGGATTTTCAACAAGGTTTCAGTTCATGAAAGTGGCCAGCCCCTGTGGAGTCTGGACACAAATAGTAAAATCGAGAGCTAACCACCTACAATAAAGTAAGTATGAGTAGGGGTTAAGGGCAAATAAGATATGAACTGGATTCCAGTGAAGCAGGATGACTACTGTTCAGCATTTACATATATAATTGCCCTTGAGAATTGTAGGATTAGAGTTAGTAATTATAAAGACTGCAAAAAGATGACATTAATAAGCCTGCATAATGGTCATGTAATTGAAAAATTCATTTAAATGTAGAGAACAGTTGAGATGGTGTTTTTTTGAAGGCAGAATGCTTTTTTGAAAGTAAGAATCTACATGGCTTAAAGGAGCAAATGTCTAGATAAAAGTGAACAGTTTTTTAAAAAGTAGCAATGCATGCTAATGAGGGCTTCATAAATCACTGGGGCTCATTTCTAAATGACAACTTTATTTTTAAAAAAACTTGTGTAGAAATATGGTTCAGACCATATGGAAAGTACTGTATGCAACTCAGACCATCATATAAAGGAGCAGTGAATCATTGGAGATGGTACAAAATATTTATAAGGACAACACTAGAACAGAGTACTGATAAGATAAGGGCCCATAATGTTTGAGGCAAGGTACTAGCATGGATAGAAGATTGGCTGTCTGGCAGAAGGCAGAGAGCAGGGATAAAGGTGTCCTTCTCAAGATGGATGCCAGTGACTTGTGGTGTTCCACAAGGGTCAGTGTTGGGACCACAACATTTCGTTTTATACATAAATTATGTGGATGAAGGAACTGAGGGCATTCTGGCTAGGTTTGCAGATGTTACAAAGATAGGTGGAGGGGCAGGTAGCAATGAGGTGGTAGAGAGGCTGCAGAAAGATTTAGACAGGTTAGGAGAGTGGGCTAAGAAGTGGCAGATGAAATACAATGTGGGAAAGTGTGAGGCCATGCAATTTGGTAGGAAGAATAGAGGCATGGACTATTTTCTAAATCGGGAGAAAATTCAGAAATCTGGACTACAAAGGGACCTGGGAGTTTTAGTCCAGGATTCTCTGAAGGCAAACTTGCAGGTTGAGTCAGTAATTCGGAAGGCAAATACGATGTAGTCATTCATCTTGAGAGGAGTAGAATAAACAAACAGGGATGTACTTCTGATGCTTTGGAAGGCTCTGGTCAGACCACATTTGGAGGATTGTGAGCAATTATGGGCCCCAAACCTCGGGAAGGACGTACTTGTCCTGGAGCGGGTCCAGAGGAGGTTCACAAGAATGATCCCTGAAATGAAAAGCTTAACACAAGAGGAACATTTGAGCACTCTGAAACTATACTTGATGGAGTTTAGAAGGATGAAGCTGGATCTGATTGAAGCTTTCAGATCACTGAACGGCCTGGACAGCGTGGATGTTGAGAAGATGTTTGCATTGGCAGGAGAGATGAGGACCCAAGGACACAGCCTTAGAGTAAAGAGAAGACCTTTTAGAAACTTCCTTAGCCAGAGAGTGGTGAACCTGTGGAATTCATAGCCGCAGAGGACTGTGGAGGCCAGGTCACTGAGTATATTTAAGACTGAGATAGGTACGATCTTTATTGCCATGGAGACCAAAAGTTACAGGGAGAAAGTGGGAAAATGAGGTGGGAAAACCTATCAGCCATGATCAATTGGCTGAGCAGGCTTGATGGGCTATAGTTCTGCCCCTATGGTCTTAAAGAGAAAAAATGTGAAGAGCCTGAGATTTTTCCTTTCTAGCAAAGAGAAGATTGAGCATTGATTGATAGAGTTATTTATGTTTATGAAAGGGATTTTAGGTCAGATCAGTGGCACCACAATTGGCTCTGTTGTACAGCAGGGTGGTTGAAGTGTTGGAGAGTGGTAGTGATAGGAGATTCCACAATCAGGGGCACAGATATGCATTTCTGTAGCTACAAGCAAGACTCCAGGATGGTGTGTTGCCTCTTGGTGCCAAGGTCAAGGATGTCTCTGGCTGGGCACAAGATATTCTGGAATGGGAGGGTGAGCAGCCAGAGATCATCTAATCTAGGGATTACTGTCTGTGCCATATGCAGGTAAAGCTAGTTGAATGCGTGGCTAAAGCGGTGTGAGAGCTTCAGGTATGTGGATCGTTGGGTTAACTTCCAGGGCAGAAGGGACCTGTATACGAAGGACAGGTCACATCTAAACTGGAGAGGCATGAATATCCTAACAGAAAAATTTGCTGGTGCCACTCAGGAGCGTTTAACTTAGTGTGGCAGGGAAATGGAACCAGAGCAGTAGGTCAGCGTGTGGATTGATTGAGGAGAAGGTAGAGAATAAGTCAAACAAGTATAATTGGAAGAATGAGCATAGCCAGGTTAATGAACATGGCAGGATTCTGGATCAATGGTGCTGGAAGAGCACAGCAGTTCAGGCAGCATCCGAGGAGCTTCAGCTGAAGCTCCTCAGATGCTGCCTGAACTGCTATGCTCTTCCAGCACCATTGATCCAGAATCTGGTTTCCAGCATCTGCAGTCATTGTTTTTACCTTAATGAACATGGCAGCCTGGCCATCCAATGTGTATTTCTTTAAAAGAAAAGAATATAACACAGAAGCAGATGAATTTAGAATGATGTTGTAGCCATTAAAGAGCATTAGTTGAGAGAAGACTAGGACTGGCAGCTCAATTTTCCAGACGTCTAAAAGGGTGGGGGAAGTTGCATTACCGATAAAGGAGAATGTCATACCTACACTAAGACAGGACATCTTGGAGGGACATCCAATGAGGCAATATGGGGAAAACTGAGAAATAAGAAAGGTGTGTTCAGTATGATGGAGTTACACTGTCAGCCTCCTCATAGCTAGTGGGAGATAGAGGAACAGATATGTAAACAGATCATGCAAGACATAAAAACAACAGTTTTGTTTTAATAGGTGATTTTAACTTCCCCAATATGGTCTGGGACTCCCTTAGTGCCAGGGCCTTAGAAAGGGCAACATTTGTTACTTGCATCCAGGAGGGTTTATTGAAACAATATGTAGATGGTCCAACTCGGGAAATGGCTGCATTGGACTTTGTATTGGGGAATGACCTTGGCCAAGTCATCAAAGTTTCAGTAGGAGAGTATTTTGAGAACAGTGATCATTATTCCATAATATTTAAGATAGTAATGGATAATGATAAGACTGATCCTAAAGTGCAAATGCTAAATTGGGGAAAGGCGAATTACTACAGTAAGAGGCAGGACCTTGATTAAATTAGATAGGGGTAAATTCACATCTGACACAAAGGAATCTTTTAAAGGCCACTTAATCAGAGTTCAGGACCAACATGTTCCTCTGAGGGTTAAGAGTAAGGATTGCAAGAATCAGGAACCATGGATTACAATAGATATTGAAAATTTAGTCAAAAAGATAAAGCAAGCATGTATAAGATTTAGGAAACTGAAGTCAGACAAAGTCCTTCAGGAATGTAAAGAAAGCTTGAAAGAACTAAACAAGGATTTAGGAGGGCTAAAAGGGGCCATAAAATGTCCTTGCCAGTAAGATTATGGGGACTTCAAAGGCATTTTATGTTAATAACAGGAGCAAGTGGATAGCTGGGGAAAGTGTAAGTACACTCAAGAACAAATGAGGGCATTTATGTATCAAGCCGAAGGAAGTTGCTGAGTTCTTTAATTAATACTTTGCATCAGTATTCATGAAGGAGAAGGACATGGATGATAAGGTTAAGGAAGAGTATGTTGACATTCTAGGGCATGTCTCCACTTCTGTGATGGGGTTCTATCCTTAATCTTGGGATGGAGAAGTAATACTGAGGTCTTATGAGAATCTAATTCTCAAAGCTTCATTTTTTCAGCAGTGGTTGCGGTGGGAGGAGTGATGACGAGGACCAGGGGTCTGACAGGAAGGTAAATTTAAAGATTAGATCTTACCTTGTGTATAGGTGGAGCGTACATTGAGCAGAAGTGGACACGAGACTGCTGGGTAAGTGAAGCTATATACTTGGATGATTGCTTCACCCGAAACACTGCTCAGGTAGTATCTCCCACTAATGCTCCTCCTCTAACCAACAAGAAAGGGTTCTGTGCGCCAGTTTAGTGAGGTCACTAGTTTTTTTTTTAGTTTTCAGTAGTTTCATTGGGAATTTAGAATAGTGGGAATAGAGGTTAGGGCTGTTGAATGTTCCTCCTGCTATTTACCACTAGTGTCCCTGCTGACTGGATCTTGAAAACCTTGTTAGGGAACTGTAGTTGGAGCTGGATGAACTTTGGATCTTTCAGGATGTGGAGAGCTTTATTGAGAGGAGTTACAGGGAGGTACTCACATGTCAGGTACAAGAAAAAGGTAGATGGGTTACCCTCAGGGGATGGAAAGGGAACTGGCAGGCAGTGCAGGGATCCCCTGTGGCCGTTTCCCTCAATATCAAGTATACCATTTTGGATACTGTTTTGGGGGGGAGCTGGGAAACGACTTACCAGGGATAAGTAATGGGGCACAGGTCTCTGGCATAGAGTCTGTCCCTGCTACAGAAGGAAAGGGGGAAGAGGAGCAGAGTAATAGTCTTTGGGGACTCCATAGTTAGGGGGAGAGGTTGGAGGTTCTGTGGGAATGAGAGAGACTCACGGTATGTTGCTTCCCAGGTACTAGGGTTCGTGATGTCTCTGATTATGTTTTCAGGATCCTTGAGGGGGAGCGGGAGCAGCCCCAAGTCGTGGTCCACATAGGCACCAATGACATAGGTAGGAAAAGAGAATGGGATTTAAGGCATAAATTCAGGGAGCTAGAGTAGAAGCTTAGAGCTAGAACAAACGGAATTGTTATCTCTGGTTTATTGCCCATGCCATGTGCTAGCGAGGCAAGGAAGAGGGAGAGAGAGGAGTTGAACACGTGGCTACAGGGATGGTGCAGGAGGAAGGGTTTTGGATTCCTGAATAATTGGACCTCTTTCTGGGGTAGGTGGGACCTCTACAAACAGGATGGTCTTCACCTGAACGAGATGGATACCAATATCCTGGGGGGGATATTTGCTAATGATTTTCGGGAGAGTTTAAACTAATTCAGTAGGGGGATGGGAAGTTAGGTTGTAGTTCCAGTACACAGGAGGTTGAGAGTAGTGAGGTCAGAAATAAGGTTTCAAGGTCACAAGAGGGCACGGACAAGCAAGAAGTTGGTTTGAAGTGTGTCTACTTCAACGCCAGGAGCATTCAGAATAAAATGGGTGAACTTGCAGCATGGGTTGGTACCTGAGATTTCAATGTGGCCATTTCGGAGACATGGATAGAGCAGGGACAGGAATGGTTGCTGCAGGTTCCAGGATTTAGATGTTTCAGTAAGAACAGAGAGGAGGGTAAAGGGAGTGGGGGTGGGGGAGGTGGTGGGTTGTGGCATTTTTAGTCAAGGACAGTATTACAGTTGCAGAAAGGATGTCTGAGAACTTGTCTACTGAGGTAGTTTGGGCTGAGGTTCGAAACAGATAAGGAGAGGGCACCTTGCTCGGAGTTTTCTATAGGCTTCCGAATAGTTCCAGCGATGTAGAAGAAAGTACAGCAAAGATGATTCTGGATAGGAGCAAAAATGACAGGGTAGTTGTTATGGGGTCTTTAACTTTCCAAATATTGACTGGGAATACTATAGTTCAAGTACTTTAGATGGGTCAGTTTTTGTCCAGTGTGTGCAGGAGAGTTTCCTGACACAGTATGTAGACAGGCCAACAAGGTATGAGGCCGCAGTGGATGATGGGTAATGAACCCAGCCAGATGTTAAATTTGGAGGTAGGTGAGCACTTGGTGATAGTGACCACAATTCAGTTATGTTTAGCGATGGAAAGGGACAGCTATATACTGCAGGGCAAGAGTTGTAGCTGGGGAAAAGGCAATTATTATGTGATTAGACAAGATTTAGGATTCATGGGATGGGGAAGGAAACTGCAGGGGACAGTCACAATTGAAATATGGAGCTTATTCAAGGAACAGCTACTGCATGTCCTAGACAAGTATATACCTGAGGGGCAGGGAGGAAGTGGTCGAGCAAGGGAACCCGTGGTTTACGAAAGAAGTTGAAGCTCTTGTCAAGAAGAAAAAGGTGACTTATGTTAGGATGAGACATGAAGGCTCAGTTAGGGCACTTCAGAGTTACAAATTAGCCAGGAAAGACCTAAAGCAAGAGCTAAGAAGAGCCAGGAGGGAGCATGAGAAGTCGTTGGTGGGTAGGTTCAAGGAAAACCCTAAAGCTTTCTATCGGTATATCAGGAATAAAAGAATGAGTAGAGTGAGATTAGGATACAGGATACAGGATACTCGACTAGATGGGATTGATGTTTACAAAGAGGAGGTGTTAGCAACTCTGGAAAGTGTGAAAATAGTTAAGTCCTCTGGACTGGATGGGATTTTTCTTAGGGTTCTCTGAGAAACCAGGGAGGAGATTGCAGAGCCTTTGACTTTGATCTTTATGTCATCATTGTCTACAGGAATAGTGCCAGAAGACTGGAGGATAGCAAATGTTGTTCCCTTGTTCAAGAAGGAGAGTAGAGACAACCCTGGTAATTATAGACCGGCGAGCCTTACTTCAGTCATGGAAAAGGTTATAAGAGATAGGATTTATCATAATCTGGAAAGGAATAAGTTGATTAGGGATAGTCAACACAGTTTTATGAAGGGTTGTGCCTCACAAACCGTATTGAGTTCTTTGAGAAGGTGACCAAATAGGGGAATGAGGGTAAAGCGGTTGATGTCATGTATATGGATTTCAGTAAGGCCTTTGATAAGGTTCCCCACGGTAGCTATTGCACAAAATACAGAGGCAAGGGATTGAGGGTGATTTAACAGTTTGGATCAGAAATTGGCTAGCTGAAAGAAGACAGAGGGTGGTGGTTTATGGGAAATGTTCATCCTGAAGTTCACTTACTAGTGATGTACCGGAAGGATCTGTTTTGGGTCCACTGTGGTGGCAAATGGAGTTTAATGCGGTAAACTGTGAGGTGATTCACTTTGGTAGGAGTAACAGGAATGCAGAGTACTGGACTAATAGTAAGATTCTTGGAAGCATTGATGAACAGAGAGATCTCGGTGTCCATGTACATTGATCCCTGAAAGTTGCCACCCATATTGATAGGTTTGTTAAGAAGGCATAGTGTGTTTGATTTTATTAGTAGAGGGATTGAATTTTGGTGCCATTGGGTCATGCTGGAGCTGTACAAAACTCTGGTGTGGCCACACTTGGAGTATTACATACAGTTCTGGTCACCGCATTATAGGAAGGATGTGAAAGCTTCGGACGGGTTCAGAGGAGATTTACAAGGATGTTGCATGGTATGATGGGAAGATCTTATGAGGAAAGGCTGAGGGACTTGAGGTTGTTTTCATTAGAGAGAAAAAGGTTGATTGATGACTTAATTGAGACATTTAAGATAATCAGATGGTTAGATAGGGTGGACATTGAGAGCCATTTTCCTTGGATGGTAATGGCTAGCACAAAGGGCATAGCTTTAAATTGAGGGGTGATAGATATAGGACAGATGTCAGAGGTAGTTTCTTTACTCCGAGAGTATTAGGGGCATGGAATGGCCTGTCTGCAATAGCAGTAGACTTGTCAACTTTAAAGGCATTTAAATAGTCATTGGATAGACATATAGATAAAAATCAAATAGCGTAAGTTATTTGAGCTTTAGATTGGTTTCACAGGTTGGCTCAACATCAAGGGCGAAGGCCCTGTACTGTTATGTTCTATGTTCTAAAGCTAGCAGTTTTTTTTTAGAATGAATGATTTTCTAAAAGGGGAGGATCATGTGTGATAGAAGAAGAAACCATCCCTCTCTACCTCCT
The DNA here is from genome assembly GCF_004010195.1 of Chiloscyllium plagiosum. Lineage (NCBI taxonomy): Eukaryota > Metazoa > Chordata > Chondrichthyes > Orectolobiformes > Hemiscylliidae > Chiloscyllium > Chiloscyllium plagiosum. Next base: position 37,724,946 of record NC_057729.1, on the reverse strand, counting down.
TCCCCTCGAAATGCTGGAAAGAGAAGCCTCATACATTTCAAGGACTGAAACTGGTCTTGGCTTGTAAGGTTCACCTGGCCACTGTTAAGCCTGAAATATTCAAAATCACTGGCTGCCAGTAACATTATATATTTAAATTCCCAACCCAACATCTTGGCGGGTGTCTAGAATTCCTACAGTGTGGAAACAGGCCCTTCGGCTGAACAAGTCCACATCAACCCTCCAAAGAGTATCCCACCCAAACCCATTTCCCACTACATTACATATACCCCTGACTAATGCACCTAACCTGGACTTCCCTGAACACTATGGGAAGTTTAACATGGCCAATTCACCTAACTGGCACATCTTTCGATTGTGGGAGGAAACTCATGCAGACACATGAAGAATGTGCAAACTCCATACTGTCGCCCAGGTCTCCGGTGCTGTCAGGCAACCTTTATCTTGCTGCATTTAAAGCTGGGTACTGGACAGATTTGGGAAAGATTAACAGTTTATGAATTGAATTTAGTTAATTAAATCAATCTGTTTTTGCAAAGCTTCATCAGTAATAGTAAAAACTATGAATCACCTCATTCACTGATTTCCTTTTTTAAGGAAGAAAACCTGTTATTTTTAACCTGTTCTGACCTACATGTCACTCCAGACCCAAGTCATTGTTATTGCCTCTTAATTGTTACGCTAAATGGCCTCAGAATTCATTAAGACATCTTCCTACCACTTTCCCAAGGGCAATTAATGATTACAGCAAGAGTTGGTTTTCCCAGTAATGGAGCCATCCCATGACTGATTACATTAAAAAAAATGAGTTCTGAACCTGTACAGGTTTTTTGATATCTGCAGGTGCAATTGCACTGTTGATGCATAGTTCTTTTATCATATAGCACAGAAAAGCACCCTTCGGTCCAACTTGTCCAAACTGACTAGGTTTCCCAAACTAAACATGTTCCATTTGCCTGTGTTTGGCCCATATTTCTCTCAATCTTTCCTCCTTATATACCTTCCATATCCAGCAGAGATTTTCCTGCACGTCAAAACACCACCTCATTTACTGTGTCTGTTGCTCTTGATGTGGTCTCCTCTCCACTGGGGAGACAGGATGCCAACTCATGGAACTTTTCAGGGCACATCTCTGGGACACACACACATTGTATAAATGCAGCATAATCCCAAATTAATGAAACTTAACCATAGCAGGGAGAAATTACTGGGAAGAGGCAGGCTTACTCCTTAGACTTGTCAAACCATAGCATTTAGTCTGAAGTTATAATGTAAAACCAACCTAAAAAGCAACGCTGCATTTGCCAGTATAGTATTTTACTATTTTGTCTTATAAATAACTTCATTTTGTACACTGTTGTAGCCATCACTCATGTGTATCTTTGTTTGATTTCATAGGCTGTTGATGTTCATCATGATTGTATGCAAATGCAATATTGTTAAGTGAATTATTAATCAGTTCCACACAAACATGTAGGAAATGCAATTATTTAAACATAGTGGAAAAGAAAGTCAGCTCAAGTGCTAAACCAGAAATCCTCATTTGCATTGAACCAACTGTTTTATTAAGTGATCCACAAAACAAGCCATAACTCTCAAAATTAAAATCAATCTCTCAGTCGTCCTTTTGGTGAAAAGTCAGTGGAAATCCTGAAGAAATTGCATAAGTGCCAATTTGGGCCATGAAGCCCCAGAACAGAAACAGATTAACCCAAGTAAAAACAGGAAATTGTAGACAGGCTCAAGAGTCCTGACAGCAGTTCTGGAGAAAGGAGCAGAGTTGACATATAAGGTTTGTAATCTTTTATCAGAACTGGGAATAATTCAAAAGAAAACAGCTTTTGGGCAAGTGGAAAGGTGGAGGCTGGAAAGAAAAACCAAAAGGGATGGTCTATAATCGGGTGTAAGACAGGAAAATTAAATCACGGAATGTTACATGGCACAAGGCCAAAAGGAATGCGCTGGAACAAGAATGGAAATAAAATATATGTCTGGCCTGATAACTTGGAACCCAAGCTAGATTGTTAAATATGAAACTAAATGCATATCTGTTATTTGCAGTCTGTCCCTATCTACTACCAACACTTTCCAAGCATTTTCCTGTTTTAAGAGCTCTCAGACTATTTTCTAATCAACTTGTTCAGAAATGCTATTCTCCACCTCTGGAGCAGGTGAGACTTGAACCCAGGCCTCCTGGCTTAGAGATAGGAACTCTACCACAAGAGGCCCACATATGTTTATTTTTCTTTCCCCACTTGTCCTGTCATTCACACTTCCTCTATAATACCCTTGTACAAAGAGAATAAATTTCCCATCACCAAACAGTAACTCACTCATGTGGTACAGCACGAATCAGGCTAATGAGTTATCAAGACAGAAAGGGAATTTATTACACAAAGAGCACCAAGATCAACTCAATGTAGTGTAAGAAGTGGACTACCTCATTGCAGGAACAATAAAGTACGAAATGCTCTTATATGAGTTTTGCCGAAGCCAGACACTACACTATTTCTCGATTAGAGTGGTGCTGGAAAAGCACAGCAGGTCAGGCAGCATCCAAGGAGCAGGAAAATTGACATTTGGGGCAAAAGCCCTTCATTAGGAATAGAGGCAGGATGCCTTCAGAGTGGAGAGATAAATGAGAGGGGCTGGAGCTGGGGAGAAGGTAGCCAAGAGAGGGGATGGAGGTGATAGGTCAGAAAAGAGGGTGGAGCGGATAGGTGGGAAGGGAGATTGGCAGGTAGGACAGGTCATGAGGACAGTGCTGAGCTGGAA
>NC_057729.1:37686851-37721796 GCF_004010195.1 Chiloscyllium plagiosum | reverse complement strand
GTTTTACCTGCACATCCACCAATATCATTTATTGTATCCGTTGCTCCCGATGTGGTCTCCTCTACATTGGGGAGACTGGACACCTCCCCGCAGAGCGCTTTAGGGAACATCTCTGGGACACCCACACCAATCAACCACACTGCCCTGTGGCCCAACATTTCAACTCCCGCTCCCACTCTACTGAGGACATGGAGGTCCTGGGCCTCCTTCACCGCCGCTCCCTCACCACCTAACGCCTGGAGGAAGAACACCTCATCTTCCGCCTCGGAACACTTCAACCCCAGGGCATCAATGTGGATTTCACCAGTTTCCTCATTTTCCCCTTCCCCCACCTCACCCCAGCTCCAACCTTCCAGCTCAGCACTGCCCTCATGACCTGTCCTACCTGCTTATCTTCCTTTCCACCTATCCACTCCACCCTCCTCTCAGACCTATCACCTTCATCCCCACCCCCATTCACCTATTGTACTCTATACTACTTTCTACCCATTCCCACCCCATTTTCATTTATTTCTCCACTCTGCAGGCATCCTGCCTCTATTCCTGATGAAGGGATCTGCCTGAAATGTTGATTTTCCTGCTCCTCGGATGCTGCCCGACCTGCTGTGCTTTTCCAGCACCACTCTAATCTAGACTCTGGTTTCCAGCATCTGCAGTCCTTGTTTTTACCTACTACACTATTTCTCATCCAAGGAAGATGGTCATGAGGGGAACTTGAAGGTGCTGGTGTTCCTATGCATCTGCTGCCCTGCTAGGTGGTAGAGGTCATAGGTTTGGAAGTATGGTCAAAGGAGTTTGGATGAGTTCCAGCAGTGTGCCTTTTTGATAGTACACAGTGCTACCACTGCACCATGGTGAAATGAGAGAAAGATTAAAATGTTGGATGAGGTAGGAATCAAATGGAAAGTTTAGTCCTGGACATCAGTGAATTTCTTGAATGTTGTTGTAGGTGCAGTCCTCCAGGCAACCCTGAATTGTGCTTTAATGGTGAACAAGCATTAGGCAGTCATGGAAAGGATTACCCGTTGCAGAATTCCAAGCCTCTGAACTGCACTTGTAGCCGCAGTACTTCTATGGTCAGTCCAGTTCAGGTTTTGGTCACTGGTAATCCTGGATGTCGATAGTGTCATTAGTTAGTGTCCACTTTTTGCATTTTGGACATTTTAATTACATTTAGAAACAGCATTAGACAACTAAAGGTGCACATCGATGTCACAGAAAGACTTTTTTGGTGATGTGGCTTGGTGGAAAAGGCATTAGGTAACCCTGAAAGCATGAGATCATTTAAGACTTCCTCATATTTTAATGATAAGTGCATTAAGCCTTTTGGATCCGTTTTTAAAGTCCAAAATTCCCAGGTACAATTCTGTGTGCATGTTTAAACTTGAGGTTGTAGGTCATTGGGTTACGAGAAATCCTCTGATTGTGAAAGATAAAAAATTCATTTTGTAAGATTCCAGGCTTGAATTTGCAATATGGACCGCAACATGGAAAGCTCTTACACCAAGCATGTCAATTGACAAAGTTCTCTCCAATTAATAAGATAAGCTTCGCAGCTTTTAATTAATCATGAGCCGGGCAGAAGTCAACAAGGTGTCAATTAACTGTTCACGTAATGTCGTGTTGAAGAACGGAGGGAGACAAAAAGCAGGAAACTTGGGTCAGTCAGCCTAACATCATCTATCATTGGGGAAATGCTGGAGTCCATGATTAAGGAAGAAATGATGACTGCTCTCCAAGAGGGAGTTCTGAAGGAGCAAGCAGTGAGCTGGAATTGCCAGCAATTGTCTCAGCTTAGTGTTTATTTGACCTTTGGGAAAATGCGAGAATTTTTAAAAATGATTTCATAATGAAGTGTTAATACATGCAAATGGGCCTGTCGCCACTCACTAGTGAGATTTCCATCTTGCCATTTCACACTTGGTTCGAGAATAGGATTTGTTTGCTCTCCACATTGAGAATCTCATACCACTGATCACATGTGACTTACCCATCTTTCTTGCCAATATGCCGCTGTCCATTATCTGGGAAGATTGTACTTATGGTTACTATTCTCAACAGGTGCCTATGCTCTTAGTTGCATTTATCACTGATTTCCTGAATGTAGGTTAATTCAAGACTAATCCCAAAATCAATTGGGGTGTTAGCATATTTTGCTGAAAGTAGTCAATGCTTAATCCCATCAATGCATATCTTACCCAGAGACAGAGCTTTATAGAAAGTTGATACTCTGCTGGTAACAGGACAAAGGATTTGATTTATAAAGAATCCAAATACTTTATCAGTAGAATGTCTCTGGTTGTTAAACTTGAAAGAAGAGAGATTTCCTCTCCATCTTTAATACCAAGTTGCTGCTGTATAGGATTTGAACTGATTCACCTTTTAAATCTTTCAATCAGCTGAACAGAGTTCTATGCTGCTGGAACAATATTGCCAGCTCACTCTTTGTTCCAATAAAGCGCAAATGAAAAAGAATAGGCTTGTACCTACTTGCTTCAGTTATAAATATGGTAGCGGTTTTCTTCTGAGTTTAGGTATTAGCCTGTTATCATTGCATAAATGTTCAATGAATCCTGAGAAAGTTTAAAAATGCTGAGCCTTCCTCATCCATTGGAGAAACTAAATGCATTAGAATTTAGCTCAAAGCATTTTTTTGCCCTAAATAAGCAGGTTAATAAATCATGGTTTCATTCAAAGAATCTCTCAGGGCATTGCACTTGACCATGTAGTTAATCTGGAAATATGCTGTCATCTGGAAGGTGTCATTTGTTCATGATCACTTTGGGAACAGGAGAAACCATCTGTTAGATTCATTGCTAATTAGTCATGCTACAAAGATAAAATAGTGTGCAAACATACAAGACCATATATAACTTCTAGTTTTAGGTTTAAATAGTTAACATACTTTGTATTGTTGAGAAGGACAGAATGGAAACAGGTTCATTGAATCAAAAGGGTTTCACCAAACCAGCCATTTAGTTTACTTGTTCTCAGTTAATTTAATCTTTTTCATACTTGCAAACTTTATTTTAAGGAAATTAATGGATTCTGTTTCAGTACAGTTTGTGCTCGAGAATGTCAGTTCCTCACTATCTTTATGTTATTCACATGTGGGATGTGTATTGCTGGTTGGCCAGCATTTAATTGCTCGGTCCTCATTGCACTTGAGAAAGTAAGATGTAGTGAGCTGCCTTCTTGAACTGCTGCAATCCATGTGCTGTAGATAGACTCATAATGCCCTTAAGGAGGGAATTCCAGGATTTTGACTAGCAATAATGAAGGAATGGTGACATAAGTCCAAGTCAGGTTGATGGGTGACCTGGAAGGGAACTTGCAGGTGGTGGTTTTTGCATGCATATGCTGGCCTTGTCCTTCGAGATGGAAGTGTTCATGGGTTTGGAAGGTGCTGCCTTGGGATCTTTGGTGAATGTCTGTAGAGTATCTTGGAGATAGTTCACACTGCTGCTACTGTGCATTGGTGGAGGGCATGGACATGATGCCAATCAAGCGGTCTACTTTGACTTGAATGTCAACAAGCTTCTTGAGTGTTGTTGGAGCTGCACCCATCCAGGGAAGTGGTGAGTATTCCAACATGCTGTTGACTTGTACCTTATAGATTGTGGACAGGCTTTGGGTAGTCAGAAGGTGAGTTACTCGCTTCAGTATTCCTAGCCTCTGATCTGCTTTTGTCCTCACTGCATTTATGTGGTGAATCCAATTGAGTTTCTGATCAATGATAACCCCCGTGAAGTTGATAGTGAGGGATTCAGAGATATTAACACTATTGACTGTCAAGGGGCAGTGGTTAGATTGTTTCTTATTGGACATAGGTATTTGCATGGTATGAATGTTATTTGGCACTTTTCAGCCCAACCCTGGATATTGTTGTATTTGAACATAAGACCATAAGACATAGGAGTGGAAGCAAGGCCATTTAGCTTATCGAGCCCACTCTACCATTAAATCATGGCCCACGCTCTCCCCATAGCCCTTAATTCCTTGTGAGATTAAGAATTTATCAATGTCTGCCTTGAAGACACCCAATGTCCTGGCCTCCGCTGCACTCTGTGGCAATGAATTCCACAGGCCCATCACTCTCTGGCTGAAGAAATGTCACCTCATTTCCTTTCTAAATTGACCCCCTCTAATTTTAAGCCTGTGCCCACGGGTCCTAGTCTCCCCGCCTAACGGAAACAACTTGTCAGTGTCCACACTTTCTAAGCCATGCATTGTCTTGTAAGTTTCTATTAGATCTCCCCTCAACCTTCTAAACTCTAATGAATACAATCCCAGGATCCTCGGCTGATTATCATATGTTAGGCCTACCATTCCAGGAATCATCCGTGTGAATCTCTGCTGGACTGCTTCAGTATGTGAGGGGTCGCAAATGGCATCCTTGGTAAATAAAATCTTGTTCGAGTTCTTATTACCATTTTGCCTGTCAATGGAGGCATGGGTCCAGATTTTGTGTTAGTGAAAATGTCACATATTTTAATTTCCTCTATTTTGGGCCTCTGGATGATCTATGGAAGACACTGCTTCAAACCAAGGAAACACTCCAAAGAAATGAGTCCAGTTTTAAATATTATGTTTACTGGAGCATATCGTGGATGGTATGCATTTCCTGGAACAGTGAGACTGAAAACAATCAGAATGGAGCCAATGTGTGTAGAACCAGGGGATAATTGCTTCACAATAAAATTTTGGCTCCTGTCCAGGTGGCCATGGGTTGAGTGAATTCAATGCAAAGCAACATCTAGCCTGCAAAGAGAAAGCATCCAAAATCTCTCTTAAGACCGGACGTGGCCAAAGTGGACATGAAACAGCTTCTTGTAGTTAAGTCCACATTAGAATAATAGAGACATTCAAAAGGGTAACAGTGAGATTATAGAGTCAACATATTCCTGTAAAAATGAAGAATAGGACCAGCAAGAGTAGAGGTGTCAGATGGGGAGAACAATGACAAATAGACTTCAGTCCTAAAAAGTGTGAGATAATGCACTTTGGGAGAATGAACAATATAAAGGAGTACATATTGAATGGTAGGACCCTAGGATTTACAGAGGCTGAGAGAAAGTGAGGACTGAAGTTGCTTGAGATCAGAGTCGAAACATATGGTGTTGGAAAAGCACAGCAGGTTAGGCAACATCCAAGGAGCAGAAGAGTTGACATTTTGGACATAAGCCCTTCATCAGGAAACTGAAGGGCTTATGCCCGAAATGTCGACTCTCTTGTTCCTTGGATGCTGCCTGACCTGCTGTGCTTTTCCAGCACCACACTTTGCGACCCTAGGAATTACAGGATATTAGAGGGACCTTGGTGTCCATGTGGTTAGATTCTTGAGGGCAGCAGGGCAGGTACATAAGGTGGTTGTGATGGAACTGTGTATAATGTTAGTTAGGCCAAAACTGGAGTACTGTGTGCAGCACTAGTCACTATACTATAAGAAGGATGTGACTTTGCTAGAGAGCGTGCAGAAGGGATTCACCAGGATGCTTCCTGGGCTAGAGTGATTCAGCTATGAAGAAAGACTAAATAGGCAAGGCTTGTTTTCCTATAAATGAAGAAGGCTGAAAGGATCTGGTTGAGGTATACAAGTCTGAGGGACATGGGCAAGATAGTTAAAGAGAGAAGTTTCCTTTTATTAGAGTGGTCAATAGCTTGTGGGCACATCAGGAACAAGGGGCTTTGAGGGGAAGAAGAAATCCAGATGGCTGTGTGGATATTTGCAGCTTATTATCTGAAAGGGTGGTAGAAGTGTGTGCCATCAAGGTACTTAAGAGCTATTTTCATAAGCAGACTTTGGGATTAGAATGGATGGCTATTTGATGACCAGCATGGAGATGATGGGCCAAAGGGTTTCTTTCTGTGATGTAGGCACTCGATGATTTGAAGAATCACTTGCTGACTCTCTCCAATGTGGAGATATCAAAAAGGTTCAAAAGACCAGCTAAATGACTTACATTCACTTTTCTTTGCAAATTCCATCTTGAAGGAAGAACAAATGCTTTCTGAGACATTGAAAGAACAGATTCTCAACCATTGAATGAAAGACTGAATGTGGATATGGAAACAATCGTTTGTTAACATTGAAGAATTGAAAAGAAGCAAAAAATAACAACTCATTGAATCTTGTGGTCCAGACTGGTGCTGTGTTTCCCTAATTATTTCCTTTTTCTATCCTGTATCCTTTTCTATCCTTGAATACATGAATATGAGGGAAATGGAGAGATATGAATCTTGTAAATGAACATTTTTAATATGGAAGAGCAAAATGTGTCAGCGCAGGCTTGGAGGGCTGAAAGGCCTGTTCCTGTGCTATGTTGTTCTTTCTTCTGTCCATATCTTGCTTATCTTTGTGTGCCCGTCTGTTTGCTAAGGCGAACTTTAAGAAGGGGTAGAGTTTAAAATGTTAGTAATTTATATTTCCTGTTTGCAATTGGTTAGGGACAGTTTGTTTGGATTAAGCAATTGTTGTCTTGTTAAGTACAGAGACTTGGCGAACATTTTCTTTTAACCTGGATTCATCTTTCAGGTGAATTGGGGATGTTAGATAAAATTTCTTTTTTTTAAACATCAGTAATGTCACTCGGAATAGTGGGTCTTGATTTCCACATCGATGAGTGTGGTGCTGGAAAAGCACAGCCAGTCAGGCAGCATCCGTACAGCAGGAGAGTTGACGTTTTGGGTATAAGCCTGCCTGAAACGTCGCCTCTCCTGCTCCTCAGATGCTGCCTGACCAGCTGTGCTTTTCCAGCACCACATTCTTCGATTCTGATCTCCAGCATCTGCAGTCCTCACTCTCTCCTACTTGATTTCCAGCACACCACCACACATGACAGTGGTAAGAATGACTAACCTGTCAGTGTTGACTGTTATTACTCCTCTGAAACTGACAGAACTTCTGATGACTGAACATACAGAATTAAATTTAGAAATCCAGAAGTTTCCATTAAAGATTATACGTTTGCTAAAGGGTGCACTGCAGAAGAGTCACCAGTCTTGCTCTTTATTTATTTCCTTGTTAAAAACCCTTGAAAATGCTTCACTTGTTGACCATGATGTAACGAGGGTTTGTTGGGAAGAAGAAACTTTATGTTCTCTGTTGAAAAAGCTCATTTATTAAGGAAAATTAATTTTGTTTTTGAAACAACAATTTAAAAAAAAATCTCTTTGATTTTCCAGGCAATGTGGCATTTCTCATTGCCCTATTCTCCATAATTATCAGAAAAAAATCTTATGTCTGCTTATAGTATTTCAGTTTTACCTTAATCCCATCCCAATCATTTGTTTTGCTTGCTGTCCAATAAAACACTTAGTTAAAGGGGGAAAATATTAGTTCATTTTACTTTCAAATTCAATTTCATTTGATTTGATTGTCACATGTACTCAAGTACATAAGTACAGGAGTACAGTGAAAAGTATATAATATTGCCACACAAGGGGCCATCTAAGACGCAAGTACCTTGGTACAGAATCTTAAGAGCAAAGTAGAAAAAAAGAACAAGGTTAGATGTTAAATATTGTAGTAATTATAGTATCGCATAAAACTGGCAAAATGAAGTTAAAAGTTACACATTACAGGCCGCCCTAGGTTTAAGCAGAAAATAAAGAAATAAAGGCTTGTTTTGTGTAGAAAATCATTCAATGTGATTGATTACTTACAATACAGGATTAAATTCCCGCCTTGGGCGACTGTCTGTGTGGAGTTTACACATTCTCCCCGTGTCTGCGTAGTTTCCTATGGGCGCTCTGGTTTCATCCCACAATCCAATGATGTGCAGGTCAGGTGAATTGGCCATGCTAAATTGCCCATACTGTGAAGTGCTTTAGTAAATGTAAGGTAGGGGAATGGGTCTGGGTGGGTTACTCTTTGGAAGGTTGATATGGACTTGTTGGGCCGAAGGGCCTGTTTCCATACTGTAGGGAAGCTAATCTAATCAAATGACTTTGCTGGATTTACCTGGCACCAGATTCACTGATATCAGGAAACAGGCAGTCCACATCACAGAGATTGCTCAACCTTATGGGAATTTTCTTTGGATTTTCCACAGAAACGTACTTTGCCAGATGTAAAATCTCACATGGATCAATGCAATTGATCCATGTGAAGTTAATTTTGTTTTGCATTAAAATTATTTCCAAATATTCTTACCTCTGGTAAACAATTGCAATTTTATTAATTTAGTTAAAAACTATGTTTACTGCAAAAAAAAACATTTTTAATGAGTGTCTAGTGGACCATCAACAAGTGAGTTAGTGAAATAATGGAATATGACTTTTTAGACCATACAAAAATACTTTACAAGTTTCATTGCTGTGTAGTTGTCACTTGTTGAGGATGTGTAATGTATTAATATTTTAAAGTCTTTAAGAAGTGGTCCTGGGTCTTTATGGAGACATCTTGAAGGCCTGCAAATGACCACAGTTAGTGGCAACATGCTGTGATGATTAATTGAATCTATGAGTGTGGTCAATTCTATCATAGGACCAGCATCCAACATAAAGGTTTTTATACAAATGGAAAGATTGAGCAAACTGAAATTGTACTGGATACAATTTGCAATTGAATTTCCATCAATCTTTAGCACTAGTTTGGCTAATTTCAGGTCAACCACTCTGGAAATCAGCCAAACGTAATGGAATATTTCGGCTTCACTTTTAGGCAGGAAATGAAATTAAACTGCCGTTTATCCAGAAAAGGTTTTACTTTAGGACAGTTTGCTAAAATAGCATTAAATGTTGCTCTATCTCTGACTTAATTCATATGCATTATAATTCTCAGTCTTTATTCAGAAAAGGTAGATTCAGATAAAATATCCATCTTTTAGCAATTGTTGAAAGCATGTACTCCACCTTGAAGTGAGAGTGAAAACTTTTCTGAACTGAGAGCTTACTAGCATCTGTCATATGACTAACTAGCAGTCTCAGAGTGTACTGGAAAATTGAAAGTATGTAACATCTGGCTGTGAAATAGATACCTGAGTTGGTGGCTATTTTGACAACAATTCAAATGTAATCAATCAGTTTAAAATATGCCCCAGGATACTAAAATCCTATTGAGTTTGAATTTATTGTTTTGACAACATTGATCCAATGTTGGGGATATTTGAATGGCAATTTGAAAGTCAGACAGAGTAACTGCCATCAACAGAATAACTCAATTGAAACACTCTCTATCAAAGATATCTTTTCATATGAAACGTAGTAAAAAGAAAGAAGAGACCCAGGGAGATCTTCAGCCAGAAGAAGAAAGACACTGGTAACAACACCCACTTTATGATTTTGAACTTAAGTTGATGTAATTTTAATAAGTGTTTATTGGAACAGTATATTGTTATCGAGTTAGAGGCAGATAATAAGCAGTTAAGAGCAAGGGGGCTTAGAGTTGTGAATAGTTGTTGCTTAATGTTCACTTTTAGAGTTAAAGAATAAATTGATATTATTTTCTTTAAATAGTGGAATTTTGGAGCTCTCTGTCACTCATATTTTAACAGATTATGAGGTGAGGTGAGCTTTTCTGGGTGTTTGGTTTAATTAGCAAAAGGTTCACCACCGTGTGGTAATAATTTGGGGGCTTGGGTGTGTGATTTGGACATAGTTAGACAGATCCAGTCTGAAATTTGGACAGACTTGAACAAATTTGGGGTATGAAAGATCTCAACAGATTTAAACACTTACAGATTAGTGTCCTAGATCTTTAAATAAAACGTAGATTAGACAATTTGTTTAATTTTGGTTACTTTAAAAGTGAGAGAAATAGTTCTTAAGATTGATAAAGATGTTCTGGGATTTGAAGATGGTTCCCAAATTTGATTATATTAGATTACTTACAGTGTGGAAACAGGCCCTTTGGCCCAACTAGTCCACACCGACCCTCTGAAGAGCAACCTACCCAGAACCATTCCCCTACATTTACTCCTTCACCGAACATTACGGGCAATTTAGAATGGACAATTCACCTGACGTGCTCATTTTTGGACTGTGGGAGAAAACCAGACACAGGGAGAATATGTAATCTCCTCACAGACAGTTGCCTGAGGTGGGAATTGAACCCGGGTCCCTGGCGCTGTGAGGCAGCAGTGCTAACCACTGTGTCACCGTGCCGCCCATATTTGCCAAGAAAGTTTAGAAAAGCAGAGAAAGGCCATACTTTTAGAATTAGCAAATAGGTTACAATTGCCTAACCAGGGGTAAAAGGAAAGCTGAAATTGTAAGGGAGTTAGTCAAGCACTTAGTTGTCTCAGAAAAGTGCAGTAGAGTTTGAAAACCTAAATTACAATCGAGGAAAATAGAGTTAGAAGATAAAGGAAGGGAAAGAAGGGCCATGAGAGAAAAGAGAGAGAGAGTGAGAGAAGTAAAAGAGGGAGAAGGTTCTTAGATGAGCAAAGAGAGAGAGAAGAAAGAGAAAGGGAGAAAGAATTTGAACTTCAGAAGTTGCAAATTAGTCAGGAAAGTCAAAGTTAACAGGATGGAGATGAAGAGAGAAGGTAGTGATGTATACAAATACATTAAAACATTCCCACATTTTGATGAGAAAGATTTTGAAGCCTTCTTTATTTCATTTGAAAATTGGATAGGCAGATGGAGTGGTCAGAGAACTTGGGGTAATGCTAGTTCAGACTCAGCTGGTAGGCAGAGCGATTGAGGTATTTGCTGCGTTGTCAGATGAGGGGTCAAAAGATTATGCAGATGTCAAACAGGCTCTTTTGAGTGCTTATGAATTGATACCAGAAGCATATAGACAGTGGTTCAGAAACATAAAGAAGGAACCAAGTCAGACATATGTTGAGTTCGAAGGAATTAGACATAATCATTTTGATAGATTGGTGTGGGCTTTAAAAATAGATAAGACCTATGAGGCTCGAAGAGAGATTATTCTGCTGGAGGAGTTTAAAAACTCACTTTCAGAGATGAAAAGAATTCATGTGGATGAACATAAAATTCAAAAATTGAGAAGAGCAGCCGAGATGGCCAATGAATATGCATTGCTGCATAAGGCAAAAATTAGCTTCCAGCATGAATTTCATTCTGTGAGGGATAGAAATTAGGAGAAGGGGAAATCCTACAATACAAAGCAAAGAATAGCAGACACTAGTAATAGTTTTCCACAGGTGGAAAAAGAAGCCCAAGAGGGTGAAAAGGAGGTGAAAGGCCTCAGGTGTTTTCACTTTAATGAAGTGGGACACAGAAAATTACAGTGCCGGTGGTTTAAGAAAGGCACTGGGAAAAGCTGTTTTCACTGCCAGAAAGTGGGACACATAAAGTCACAGTGCTGGTCATTGAAGAAAAGCACTGTAGGAATAGATGTGGTAAAAGAAGCTAAGCCAGTGGCATTAGTGAAAGTAGGAAAGAAACCCCAGGAAAAGTCGAGGAGCTGCAGGAGAGTGCACAGCCTGGGCAAAGTTTGGGTATTGACTTCGTGCCTGATCTCTGTCGAGACTTTGCCTCTGTGGATAAAGTTTACTCAGAAAGAACAGGGAAGAAGGGAAAGAAGTTATAATTTTGAGAGGTTTGGGATCTAATTAGTCTAATAGTATGAGATTACCATATTTGCACACTTTCTGCCCAGTTACCTGAGAGACTTGTAATTTGTGGGATAGATGGGCAGAAATTTAGTGTTGCCCTGTGTAAGATCAGGTTGGAGTGCCAACTCAAAACTGGGGAAGCAACAGTGGGAGTGATTGACAGAGTATCAGTTCCAGAAATACAGTTTGTTCATAGCAGGATCCAAGGTGGGAGCACCACCTCTTGTTGTGGAGAAGCCAAAGGAAGACCAGGGAACTGAGGAGTTAAAAGAAAAATACCCTGCAATTTTCCCAGATTGTGTAGTAACAAGATCCCACTATCAAAAGGCACGAAGCAAAAGCTAAAGAGAAAGGTGAAGGAGTTGAGGTTCAGTTAGAGAACACCCTGTTTGATGTAATGGTGTGAGAAAAACCTGGGAGAAAGTGAGGACTGCAGATGCTGGAGATCAGAGTCAAGAGTTTGGCGCTGGAAAAGCACAGCCAGTCAGGCGGCATCTGAGGAGCAGGAGAAATGACGTTTCAGGCATAACCCTTCATCAGAATAAGGAAACACCTGATCAGGCAGAGGGTCAGGCAGAAGCATTTAATCCTGATAGGCTAAGGAACGTATAACAGAAAGACAAGACAATAAAAGATGTATATATTGAAGCATACTCAGAAAAGGAATCAGAATGTGTTCCTGAGGGCTATTATCTCAAAGATAGAATCCTAAGATGAAAATAGAGACCAAGGCAGGTTAGTACAGAGGAGAAATGGGCAGAAGTGCACCAGATTGTGTTGCCAGTAGCATGCAGACAGGAAGTGTTATGGATAGCACATGAATTACCAGTAGGAGGTCACCGAGGTGTGAGGGAGACTCAAGCTAAGGTACAAAAGCACTTCTATTGGCCTAGAATTCACAAAGATGTGGTAAACTTTTGCTATACATGTTGTAAGTGCCAAATGATAGATAAGCCACAGACAGTAAAAAACCCAGCACCTTTGATGGCAATTCCTGCATTCGAAGAATCTTTTATGTGGGTTATGATTGTGTAGGTTCCCTCCCTAAAACTAGAAGTGGGAACCAGTATTGCTAACCATAATGAATATGTCTACCAGATATCCAGAGGCAATTCCATTATGGAGTATTAGGACAACAGGGGTGGTAGAGGGGTGTGGTGAAAGGGTTAAAATTGTGTCCCAATACATGTGTGAATCTAACCGAAAATGGAAGGTGTCGCTTAGTCCCGTGTGAATCTTATTACACACCTTCCCGTGTGAATCTTCTTATCTGTATGTGACCAGAATGGAATGTGTTTTTCAGCCTTGCTCTGCTGTTCACATGAATGTTTAGATCTCGAAAAGAGTATATCAGCTGGAAAAGTCTCCAGTTCGGTAGAGTCTGCTCCGGGGTTGCGTTTAACCGCCGAGCGTGGGTTGTTGGCAACCGCTCTACGAGAACTGACGGCTCCCAGTTCCGGTAACACGTAGAGTGAGTATAAACCAGACCCGTTGTAAGTACGAGACCTGGTTGTGGCGACGCTGCGGGGAATAAAACACTTATATTCTAGCAGACTCGCCTCTTGGCTGTTTGTTCTGTGTCAGACTACTTTCCTGCGAGCCTGGTCCTTGACCTTGAGAATTTTTTAAAACAAGGGGTTAGTAGCTTGCTTCACACAGTATGGGCTACCGGAGAGATTTAGTCAGACCAAGGGTCTAATTTTATTGCGAGGCTGTTTAAGGAAGTCATGGATAGCTTAGGCATATGGCACTTTCAGTCAAGTGCGAACCATCCTGAATCCCAGGGAGCTTTGGAAAAATGGCATCAGACCCTGAAGGCTATGTTAAAAGCATACTGTCAGAATTATCCTAATATATGGGATAAAGGTATCCCATTCATATTTTTTGCCAATAGAGATGCCCCAAACAAACCTATTCAGTTTACTCCTTTGAGTTAATATTCAGACAGGAAGTGAGAGGGCCTTTGAAACTAATTAAAGAGAAATTGACGGAATTGAAATCGGAAATCTCACACTTGGATTATGTATCTGAGGTGAGGGAGAGATTAAATCGGGGAGGTGAGTTAGCTAAATAGCACTTGAAGAGGACAGAGCATAGAATGAAGCAGGTAGCACATAAAAACTCTAACATTCAGACGTTTTCCCATGGTGATGATGTATTATTGCCAGTGATCGGAGATCCCTGCAAAGACAGGTTTTGTGATCCCTATCAAATTGAGAAAAAGTTAAGTCAAGTGAACTATTTGATAAAGATGCCAGATAGAAAAAAACTGTATCGGGTATGTCATGTGAATATGTTGAAACCTTATTATAATAGAGAGAAGGAACTGGAGGAAAAGGTGTTAGTTACTGTCCGGCAGAGTGAGGAATCAAATCCAGATATTGTGGAGTTTGATGTGCATCAAAATATGTTAAGCAATGAGGAAGTCCTTGAGGAGTGGGACAGGTTAGTGAACTATCTGTTTCAGGAGCAAAGAACCCAGCTGAAAGGTTTGTTGCAGCAGTATGAGGACATATGCAGGAATAAGATGGGGAGGACTAATACTATTGGGCATGAGGTGGAAGTAGGGAATACTGTTCTGATAAAATGACATCCCTCCAAACTTAATCCTTTCAAAGCCACACAGATCCAGAAAGAAGTGGATGCGACACTCCATGAAGATATCATCAAACCGAGTCAGAGAGAATGGAGTTTGCCGATCATGTTAGTTCCCAAACCTGGCAGGACTCAACGATTTTTTGTGGACTATCGGAAGGTCAATGCCATAACAAAATCAGACTCATACCCAAAACCAAGATTGGAAGATTGTATAGAGAAAGTTGGACAAGCCACTTACATCACAAATTTGGACTTATTGCATGGTTATTGCCAGGTATCTTTGTCAGAGAAAGCAAAAGAAGTTTCTGCGTTTGTAATCCGAAATGGGCTATATCAATTCAACGTGATGCCTTTTGGAAAGAAGAACACACCAGACTCATGAACAGAGTGGTGGCTGGGTTAACAAACAGTGCAGTTTATCTAGATATTGTAGTGATCTTTGGCAAGTCATGGAAAGATCACGTGGTACATTTGACAGAGCTCTTTGAACAATTACGAGAAGCAAAACTGGTAATAAACTGAAAGAAAACAGAATTTGCGAAGGCAGAGGTGTTGTTCTTCGGTCATTATATTGGTCATGGAAGGTTGACCCCACGGAAAGCCAAGATGAAGGCCATCGAGGAACTTCCACGACCAACCTCGAAGAAAGATTTGCTTCGATTTTTGGGACTAAGTGGATTCTACGGGAAGTTTGTTTCAAACTTCAACAGCATGGTGGCACCAGTAAGAGATTTACTGAAAAGAACACAACTTTCCGGTGGATAGAACAATGCCAAAAAGCATTTGAGAATTTAACAGCAGTACTAACCATTGCACCAGTTTTAGTTACAGCAAATTTTTTTCTGCAAAGTTGCAATCGATGCTCATGATATAGGAGTTGGATCTGTACTGCTACAGGAAGATAATGATGAAATTGAATGGCCAATTGGCTACTTTTCAAAGAAACTCAACAGCCACCAGAGAAAATACCCTACTATCGAAAAAGAATTATTGATATATTTTAATATTTTAATGTTTATGTGATGAACAATGTGTCAGAGACAGTTATGTACAAGGACCACAATCCTCTTACATTCTTGGAATGATTTCAAGACGGGAATATGTGACTATTTCATTGGAATCTTATGTTACAGACTTTTAGTTTACAAATTATACATGTTGCAGCTCGTAAAAATGTGATAGCAGATGGGTTATCATGGATTTAAAGGATAAAGTATAGATAAGGTTTAACAGATTCCAATGTTATATCTATATAGGTATAAATGTCTGTGTGTGTGCATATGTGTGTGCAGAAATTAATATGAATTTAGATTAATAACCGATGTATTTCATTGTAATGGGAGTAAGAATTAGAAAAAAACAAAGCTATCTTTTCATTATGATGGTTCATTTTTTCTGAAGGCGAGAGGTGTTATAAAGTTGAAAATGTGTACTGTACCTTTAGGAGATTGTGGTAACTGTTTTGCAAATTAGAGTTAATAAGAACTGTCACATGACTAACTAGCAGTCTCAGGGTGTACTGGAAAATTGAAAATATCTAACATCTAGCTGTAAAATAGATACCTGAATTGACAATAATTCGAATGTAACCAATCAGTTTAAATTATGCCCCAGGATACTAAAACCCAATCAAGTTTGAATTTATTGTTTTGCCAACATCGAACCAATGAGACGATCCAATGTTGGGGGTATAAAAAGGCAGGCAGTTTGAAAGTCAGACAGAGTAACTTCCATTGACAGTGAGACTGCCATTTGAAACACTTTCTATCAAAGGCATATTTTCATATGAAGCATGTTTGCAATAAATAAAGAAGATGACCAGGAGATCTTCAACTGGAAGAAGTTACCAACGACGACAGCCACTATATAGATTTGAAATTAAATTGATGTAATTTTAATAAGTGTTTTATTTGAACAGTACATTGTTATAGAGTTGGAGGCAGATAATAAGCATTTAAGAGAAAGAGGGGCTTAGAGTTGTGAATAGTTGATGTTTAATGTTCACCTTTAGAGTTAAAGATAAATTGTTATTATTTTCTTTAAATAATGGAATTTGGGAGTTCTCTGTCACTCATATTTTAACAGCTTTTCTGGGTGCTTGGTTTAATTAACAGAAAAGTTCACTGCCATGTCGTAACACAATATTTTGTTCCAAATTTTAGAAAGAAATTGTTGAATTGAGATATATAATGAATGAATTTATGTAAGATTTATGATAATTTAGTGGCTGTTAAATACTACATTAATATCAGTGGCTAGGTCCTCTTATATAAATTTTTGAGTCGCATTGCAATTTGTAAAAGTAATGAGTTAAATTTTCCCAGCCTCTGAATGATGTGGGCAATACCAAATCAGTTGGGAAGATATGGTGAGATCTGAAGAAATGATATTTTCACTGTTGAGAAATAACAATCCAAATTTGTAACTAATGTTTTAATGACAAGGGTGAGAGGGGAAAGATATAAAAGAGACCTAAGGGGCAACGTTTTCACACAGAGGGTGGTATGTGTATGGAATGAGCTGCTCAAGGAAGTGGTGGAGGCTGGTACAATTGCAACATTTAAAAGGCATTTGAATGGGTATATGAATAGGAAGGGTTTGGAGGGATATGGGCCGGGTGCTGGCAGGTGGGACTAGATTGGGTTGGGATACCTGGTCGGCATGGATGGGTTGGACCGCAGGGCCTGTTTTCATACTGTACATCTCTATGACTCTATGAAAAGATGAGAATGTCAGTAGTGACCAGGAAGAAGCCTAGTTGCATGCATGAGCATTAGTACATCACCTCTGCTCATCTACCTGCATCTTGCTATTCTCCCACACACTGAAGAAAAACTAGATGGTGACAATTCCTGACATGAAAATCAGCAAATATACCTTGTGACTCCAGCTCAATCCTTGCTCCTTTGGGCCTCCATCTTGGACAGAAGTCCCCACCATCTTATGTATACTCCATGGGCAGGAAGTTCACATTGGGCTTATGTTAGCCACACAACATCATCATTACATGTTTTCGACCCACTTCGAATCCAGTTCTTCACTTCAGTGCTGCATTTTGAAGCACACTAATAATTTTCATTGGAATGCAGCTGCCTGGACACTGCACACAAGGGCGAGCATGAGTCTCATGGATTCAACCATGATGCACCTCAGGGCCCCTTGATTGTTGTCTTAGTGCTCAGTCACTTTTAACCTTTTTGGTTGCCCAGAGCAACTGTGCCTTGCCTTGTGTTTTTTTGCAATCTGCTGTCCCATCTAGAACTTAAAGACTCATCTGATTTTCCTTGCTGTTTAACTCAGACAGAAAGCCAGGCAGTTCTTCATGGTTGTCAGCAGTGACCAGTCAAAGGGGGTGGACTTGTTGCTGTACAACACTGTGCTACATCAGTTGTAATGCCCTCAATATGCTGGAAATCATTCCCTGCTATTCTTGGAGTCATAAAAAAGTTAAAGTTTTTTTGAAGAACCTCAGAATTCTCCAATGTATCTGTCATATAGATCCAAATTGACAAAGGCATGGACCAGGTTTCTGTACTTAACAAGGATGACTGTTTACTACAAATGAATAGATTCTAAATACAATTGAGCAATTATGGACTGCCAGCATATAACTCTACTGGCTAAAAGTCTGATTTGTGAATTCACCCTCTGCAGCCACATAGATAATTTCTAAATACACGTGGGTGTTATAGTTGAAGGAAAAGACTGGAAAGGTAATTCATTGGTTTTATCCACAGGTTTATGGAGATGGTCTTTATGTTATTCAGAAAGCTTCTCCCAGTCTTCCTTCTCCAGGTACTTCCATTTGTTTTCAGGAGGCACAGGGTAACTGGTATCCACTTTTCACTGCAGAGTAAAAACAGTTCCAGATGTTCAATAATTTCTCCCAGAAACATCACAACCCCAAGCTCTTCAGCTGTCTATGAGCTAAACACATAGCTGTTGGCAGGCAGAGTGCCTCTGGGATTGACAATTAATCACTAGTCCCATAGACCAATCATCTACTTCATGCCAGCCAAAGCTTCTTTGGCGCCCTTTGACTCACCTGAAAACTAGGCTTCTACTATTCTTGAGTAAGCAGCTGCTTACGTAGTAGTTTTTTAAAAATTCATTCACACAATGAGGGTATCACAGGCTAAGTCAATGATTTTTTATTGCACATCCCTAATTAAAGTCGGCAGTTAAGAGACAACCGCATTGCTGTGGGTCTGGAGTCACATTTGGCCAGATCAGATAAGCATGGCAGTTTCCTTCAGTGAATCAGTGAATCAGGTGGTTATTTTCCTGACCATGGACTCATGACAGTCATTAGATTTTTAATTCCAGATTTTTATTGAATTCAAATTCCACTATCTGCTATGGTGGGATTCGAACCCATTACCTATGTCTCTGGATTAAGGAGGCAATCCTCTCCCTTCAAGTGAGTGTAAGTTAATTGCTTTAAAACATGCAACAATCTATCAATAATCTTTGGATATTAAAGCGGTTCATCTCCCACAATTAAGAATACAGAAAAAAATAAAAGAAGTAGTGTTTACAAATGTTGCATCTGCAGCATGTGCCAGCAGGTTACATGACATACTCAATGCATATACTTCAAGCAAATGGCTGTGTATCAAAGATTAAAGGGAGTCGACCTCAATCAGATCAAGGGATACATCCTTTACTCAGGGGGCCCGAGATCAATAGAGTGCAGGTTCATGCACATATTCAGCAGATAGTGTGCTGGTCCTGGCTCACACTGTGGCAGTCACACATTGTCATACCACAAGCAGTATGGTTCAATCATCATTGTTGGAGTTCTGACCTTTTCAGTCAGATTACCCAGTTCCTCTGACGATCAGCTGGTAATCCCCATGTCTTCATCGGCATTTGGATGAAGTCACGAACAGCCTCTCGTGCCTGGGGCTCAGCAGGTGCCTGGTCTCTGAAGTCCTCTGACTGCCAGCAATATGAGACATTTCTTGCTTGACCAGCTGCAAAGATGTGGCAAGATGTGCTTATAAGAATGTGCTCCTGACTCTAATCTCGCTCATACACTCACAGAGGTATCAGCACCTGAGGTACAAAAGACAGTCCACTGAGGAGTCTATGGCATTTTCCTCAGATGTGGAGGAGGAGATATCTTGAGTGTCTTGTTTCTTCTGGGTAGAAAAGCCACCGATATTTGGGAAATTGTAAAGTTGTTCAGTTCGGAAGGGAAACCTGAAGAATAGTATTGTTTTCTCGAGAGATAAACTTCCAAAAGCTGCAAAAAGAAAGGGATTTGGGGGACCTTGTGCATGAAATACAGAAAGCTAGCATTCAAGTGCAGCAGGTAATCAGGAAAGCAAATGAGATGTTGGCTCTTATTTCAAGGGGATTGGAGTATAAGCGTAAGGAAGTCTGAAACTGTACAAGTTAATGATGTGACCACACCTGGAGTACTGTGAGCAGCCTCAATCCCCTCATTGAAGAAAAAATATGCTTTCATTAGAGGTGCTTCAGAGAAGCTTCACTGTGATGATCCCTGGTATGGACGGATTGTCTTATGAAGTGGATAAGAGTGGGTGAAGGAAGGTGCTGCATGCAATAATGAGAATGGTAGATATGAGCCTTGGTGGGAGGAAGGTGCAGTGGCAGAGTTAGAGAAAGCAGAGAGAAGATGGTGGTTCTTTAACCTTTCACGGCATTTCTGAACAATTCTCCAGACAGTCAACATCACAGTAAACTGGGTGGCAACTTCACACCAAGCTGTCAGAGTCTGGTGCTGTGATCTCCTCTGGTAGTCCTGAAAAAAGAGAATGTCTCTCCTCTACTAGGGAAGCTAATGTCCCTTTCTCAGCCATATTTGGGACAATTCTTCACAAATAAGAAGTATGAAGGGAAGTTTCAGGCTGATGACATTTAATTTGGTTACAAATGCATTTTAAATAGGGTGCCCAGAATTCTGAGAGGTCCTGAATTACTTCTGCTACTGGTGAGTGCATGGTAGTGTGAGCAGCGCACCATTGATGTACACAGGATAGCAGGGGAAACAACACAGCACAAGCTACAACTCATGGAGAGAAACCATCTGTGAACCTCCCCAAAATGGACAATGAGCCAATTTCTGGTAAATTATGCCCACATTATTGTTTCCTATTGGTCTTAATTATTATTCTTTATTTTATGAAGGAGTTGCTTTTTTATTTGCCTCTTTGCCTTTTTAAGGTCCTTTGAGACTCTACTTCTAAAGTCAGAAAAAAAAAGGTTGCTGAACTTGAATTTTTTTTTCATCTTGACATTGATTGGAAGAGTAAATCAGACACTCTTTAATCTAAAGAGCATGATCCCTTCATATATTTCTAGTGTTGAACTTGACCTAATAATAACTGCATGTTTTATTAAAAAGGTTGTAGCTCTCACCCTAAACCAGAATAAATGCTTTTAAAAACTGTAATTAATATTGCAAGTCAGTATGCAGACAGAGATTAAGTATTTTATGCTAAGACATTACTTTCAAATAATGCTTAAGGCATGTTGCAGCGTTCTTAATGGAGTACATGTTGAACATGCACTCTCAGTTTTTCCTGTGTCAGCAGTAATGTAATTGTGCTTATAATGCTACTTTATTTGGTTCTGCAGGAAGTCAGTTTTGTGTATTGGGGTTGTGGATGCTACAAACAAGTTTTTAAAGCTGTACTTTCATGGGCTACAAGTATAGCTGATGAGGTCAATGTTTGTTGCTGATCCATAGTTGCACTTGAGAAGAGCATGGTGAAATGCCTTCCTGAGCTTCTACAGTCCATGTGGTGCAGATACAGTGCAGTTCTCTTACGAACAGTGTTGCAGGATTTTGGTTAAGTGTAAAAATGGGAATATAGTTGCAAGTGATGATGATGTACAATTTGGTGGTAGTGTTCCAATGAATTTGGTGTTACTGTCCTGCAAGGCAACAGAGGCCATGTTTGGAATGTATTGTTTTGGGAGGCTTAGTGAATTAGAGTCATAGAGTCATAGAGATGTACAGCATGGAAACAGACCCTTCAGTCCAACCCATCCATGCTGACCAGATATTCCAACCCAATCTAGTCCCACCTGCCAGCACCCGGCCCATATCCCTCCAAACCCTTCCTATTCATATACCCATCCAAATGTCTCTTAAATGTTGCAATTGTACCAATCTCCACTACTTCCTCTGGCAGCTCATTCCATACGCCTACCACTTTCTGCGTGAAAAGGTTGCCCCTGTGGGTCTCTTTTATATCTTTCCCCTCTCACCCTAAACCTATGCCCTCTAGTTCTGGACTCCCCCACCCCAGGGAAAAGACCTTGTCTATTTACCCTATCCATGATGCTCATGATTTTATAAACCTCTGTGAGGTTCCCCCTTAGCCTCCAATGCTCCCGGGAAAACAGCCCTAGCCTATTCAATCTCTCCCTATAGGTCAAATCATCTAAGTTTGGCAACATCCTTGTAAACCTTTTCTGAATCCTTTCAAGCTTCACAAAATCCTTCTGAGAGGAAGGAGACCAGAATTGCATGCAAAAATCCAACAGTGGCCTAACCAATGTCCTGTACAGCAACATGACTCCTGTACTTAATACTCTGAACAATAAAGGGAAGCATACCAAATGCTTTCTTCACTATCCTATCTGCCTGTGATTCTACTTTCAAGGAGCTATGAACCTGCACTCCAAGGTCTCTTTGTTCAGCAACATTCCCTAGGACCTCACCATTAAGTGTATAAGTCCTGCTAAGATTTGCTTTCCCAAAATGCAGCACCTCACATTTATCTGAATTAAACTCCATCTGCCACTCCTCAGCCCATTGGCCCATCTGATCAAGATCCTGTTGTAATCCGAGATAACCTTCTTCGCTGTCCACTACATCTCCAATTGTGGTCTCATCTGCAAACTTACTAACTATACCTCTTATTCTCACATCCAAAGCGTTTATATAAATGATTAAAAGTAGTGGATCCAGCACCGATCCTTGTGGCACTCCACTTGTCACAGGCCTCCAGTCTGAAAAACAACCCTACACCACCATCCTCGGTCTTCTACCTTTGAGCCAGTTCTGTATCCAAATGGCTAATTCTCCCTGTATGCTTATAGATGCAAATGTTGGGATCATACTGTATAAGCACCTCATTTAAAAAATGAGCATGTTTTTGATTCAATCAAATAAGTTCTGTGGATGTTAAGTCTAACACCGAGCCTGATATTATTTCATAAGTTCTCTGAGAGGTTCATTAACTTTGGCTTAGTAGAGTTGTTAGAGTGGTTCACACTCCCACCTCCGATCAACTATTGGAGTTCTGTAATATTCTTGGATAGCAGAAATGACCTGACAGCTTCTCTCTTCTGGGTTTGCCATGATCCCTGTTAGCTGAGGAATGTGGCCCAAAAAAGCTTTTTTTGGCTTTGAGAATTCACACTTGTCATTAAATGTAAACCCAACAGCATGGAATATTCTCAAGACCTTGTTGTTATGTTACACTTTCATGAACCAATGGATGAGAACGTCAATCATATGGCATATGATACCTTCAATACTTTATAACATGTTGGATGAGGTCTGTTGGAAAATCTCAAATAATGAAGTTCTTTTGCAATGTGGTTTTGTGCCCAAGCCAGAGTTTTTGGATCATACAGATGAGTTGAGGAAAAGACAAGGTCAAGAAACTGTCTCCAGGTTTAGACATGTAGCTCTGTATTGCATATTGATGCGAACTATAACAGTACATATTCATCTGAGTTATACCAGATTTTATTACCTTAGTGAAAGTCTATTATCTACATATGCATTTCTTTTCAAATCAAAATAACTCCTTCTATATTGTACTAGTTATGTCCAGTGAGGAGCAGTCCTGGCACATCATCACAAGGTTGCTTCAGGATCCTAAAGCACTTATACCTTAGGTGTGATGCCAAGGCAAAGGCAATTAAAATAGCACTGCCACAAAGGTGTTATGAGGTGTTAAGTCAGACTTGTCATCTTGACAAAGTTGCTAGACCACTGCTCAGGAGCAACTTGGTAAAGAATTTGCTGTTGGCTTGGCTACCATCTACAGAGACTGTTGTAAGTACCTCCCATTATACTACCTTACTTAAAGGTTTCAAATTCTACTGAACTGTTAGTTTAATAACTGGCACCGTAGGAGAGTACCATGTAGTTGACTGTTTGATTTGCAAACTAAAGCATTGGGGTGACTCAGCACGAATAGTCTCAATCAAACATAGCAATGAGGAATGAGTACGTTTTTGTCTGGACAGCCTCAAATTCCAACCTCAACTCCTCATACAAAGACCTGGAATACTTAGTGGAAAAGAGGGCAGTCTATTTTCCAGCTGGTTGCCACAGATACGTACCACAATAAAACCATCAGAAATCGGAACAAGATTAGGCCATTTGATTGGCAAAGGAGGCTCGAGGGACTAGTTGGTCATGGCTGATCTGACATTCCTCACATCCACTTTCCTGCCCTTTTCACTTAACTCTTGATTGCCCTACTAATCTAATTACCTCAGCATTAAATATACACAAGAACTCTGCCCCCATTGCACTCTGTGGTACAGAGTTCCAAAGAGTCATAACTGTCTGAGAAGAAATTCCTCCCAAGTTGCAGCCTTGATCAGTGCTGTGTCCTGGGTCCAGCATGACAGCCAGCAGTGCAGCATGATGATCAGTGCGATTTTCTGCTCTCCACTCGGGAATGTGCCACCACCCTCTCTCTGCTATCTCACATTCACAGGGCCACAGCTCATCTTAACTCTACCATTACATGCACATCTTTCCAAGGCTCATGTACAACAATTCTTGGTGTTGCATGCATCAAGTTCAAACAACAATGTTCGTTTCCTCGTCCTCCCAGATCACTAACCATTTCTGCACTCTGTACTTTGTACTCACTCAATGATGACATCCCATTATCTTTTCTGCTCCTGCAACATCACAAACTGCTCTTCTATTCAATTCCATCATACTCAACTTGCCCTTCCTCTCTTTGCAGGAATAATTGGCCAGGCTCAGAGATTCAAGACAAATGGAGGTGGGGTAGGTTGGAGGGGGATACAGTGTAAAACATCAGACTCATCATTTCTTATGAGGAGAGAGTTCTAGATTTGGCTGGAGAAGATCATGATTCCTTACAAATTGAGAGATCTTGAATGCAAACCAATCCATTAAGCATCTTTGTTCTGCACTGCCTTCCCATTACCACCAGTGCTAACTTATTCTTAATCTGCAGATACTTTCTTTCCTCTTAAGCAATTAAAACCATTTCTTCTGTTCTGCAGACATTAGCAGCCCTCCATATGCTCCATATGGAGGCCAGCAAAGACAATCTTCAGCTCCAGCTCCACCTCTCAGGAGGAAGTCTCTGAACCCTTGGGGGATGCACGCATGGCTTCTATCTGCACACACCTCCAGCTCAGAGGCATTCACCTCTGTGAGTACCCTTTCGTCGATTAGAAATGAGAGCACAATCTGGTGAACACATCACTGCCATGTCTCTGCAAGGAAGAAACACTGCAGATCTCTGACACTCAAAGGGCTGCCCGAGACCAGGAACCTACTTAACCCCAGGTAGAAGACAATCTCACGTCCTTGACCATTAATGGTTTTCTCAAACAGCACAGGCAGATAGAGGAACAACAAACATCTTGTCAAAATCACTCAGTAACCTGGATTGAAGAATGGAGGAGTCCACCAACCTTATATGTGCCAAGAATCTGTGCAGCTGTCTGTCTCCATGGATTGCCTGATGACTACTATGGAGAACCAAATCCAGCATACTCAGTCTCTGCACAGAGCTGCACCCCATTGCTTTAGGTGCGATGAAAAGGTGAGAGGAATTGAAGGCCCTCTTCCACCCCAGAAGGGGAACAGCTGACTGTATCATTAGACATAGTGGGAGACAAAAACAAATTACTGAGGTCATTGATGGCATTGGTGAAACATGGTACATAAACTATAATTTTCCTGAATGTACATCTATTTGCACTGTTAACATGGCAACTGTCATATCATTTTTGCTGTTAAACCTGATCAAGTCCCACCAATGTGGGAGAAAAACAGCCTCCTTACACATCCCAAAGATGCAAAAAATTGCAATCATCCAGTGTTACTCATCTCTCACAAGCAACTGACTCCTTAACAACAGGGAACCTGATAAATTAGCAGTGGTCTGAATGTTGTGATGTTGTGTGGACTATAATCTGATGTTGTGTGGCTTCAGAACACGTGATCTCAGAAATTGGGTATACTTGTATTATGACATTGCAATGCTTGGCTGCAGTCCTTATTGTAATGAAGACAACCCCGGGGGTCAATACTCTGGGCAGGGATTACCCGGGCCTGGCCTGCACATGCCATTCCATACTTGCACTTACATTGAGAGTGAGATTATGAAATCAGTGATTTCGTATATCACAGCAGGGAAAGGATCTTTCTATAGATCAAAAAAAGAACTGTGGGTGCTGGTAATCAGAAACTAAAAAAGAAATTGCTGGAAAAACTCAGCAGGTCTGGCAGTATCTATGGAGAGAAAGCAAAGTTAACGTTTTGGATCCTGTGACCCTTCTTCAGAGAGTTCTCTCCACAGGTGCTGCCAAAACTGTTGAAATTTTCCAGCAATTTCCATTTTGGCTTCTTTCTGTAGATCAGCTTCTCAAGGGAGTGACGTGCCTTCAGTGAGCAGCTTTGTCCCTTCTTGTCATTAGGACCTGTTTGATGTAGATTCTTGGAAGTGGGATAACTTGAAGATATCAAGCATACAACACGTGGATAATGAGACATGTATTCACTAAATGAAATGGTCAATGACTGCAAAGTAACAAGGTTCATATGTCCTCAATACTAAGAAGGGCCTGCTTGCTATATTACTAACAGAATGGTGAACAAAGTCCAAGTTCAGCTCCTCTTGGAAGTGGGTTTTGGTTAGGTTCTGTCTGGTTTCTGAGGGCTCAGAAATGCATTGCATCATCATGTTGGTTTGGATGTTTCTCCTGTTCAATGTCCTAATCCTCATCCTCGCAAAATTGTTATCATTCCTTATTTTATCTGTGAGCAGGATCACCCCTGCCATTTTCTGCTCCAGTTGTGTAGGCCACAGCAAGCCACAATGATGCTGGGCACCCATCCTGGGCTATGCTGTAAAGTTCTGCCAGAGAAGTCCGGACATTGAAATCTCAGCTTGGATGAACATATGATCTGTTCCACTTTGGCCCTCGCGGAAGCATGAGTCGAGTTATATCTTCATTATGAAAAACCTCCACCAAACATAAACTATGTTTGGTGGAGGTAGCCCCCAATGGGAAACACGGTGGCCAGTGGTTAGCACTGCTGCCTAACAGCACCAGGGAGCTGGATTTGATTCCACCCTCAGTTCACTATCTCTGTGGGCTTTACATATTCTCCGTGCTTGCGTGGATTCCCTCCGGATGCTCCAGTTTCCTCCCATAGTCCAAAGATATACAGGTTAGGTGGATTGGCTATGCTAAATTACTCATACTGTCCAGGGATGTGCAGGCTAGGTGGATTAGTCATGGGAAGTGCAGGGTTATCGGGATAGTGTGGGTCCAACTGGGATGCTCTTTGGAGTGTCAGTGGACTCATTTGGACTGAACAGCCTGTTTCCACTCTGTAGGGATTCTATAATTCTTCTTTGATTCTATCTTTGAATCCTGGAAGACCTTGGAAGGAGGCAGGAACCTTTGAGTATGTAAAAGTCAGTTCCAGGATACTAGGCGCAGACCTCCCAAATTTGGCTTTGATGGTAATTTATCATTTGAGCATTGATGGAGTGCTTGTGCTTTGTGCTTGAATGTGTTTGTGAAATGGAAAGCTCAGGTTGTGCTTTGAAGTGCCTTGTGCTCATTATCATTGTTTAGCTGACTTAACAAGGAGGCAATTAGTGCCCAGCATGTAATGGTCATCATTGCTTGAGGCCATAATTTTTAATTTGCAATCTTGAACAATGAATGACCTGCCAATGGAGTGCAAATTGAAGCCAGATGGGCTGCATTACTGAATCAATGAAGGCATGATTACTGTTACTACTCTTAACAGAGCCTCCTGTTGCAGTAGTCAATGAGACACAGGTTTTTTGAGTCAACTCCATCCCCATTAATGTGAGGTTCCACCCTACTACCTCAAATTGTCCCTCATCACTTTTACCATGCAAGAGATGCATGTGTATTCCTTCATGTAAAGCAACTTGGCAAACACATGCAATCATTAGTATCTTTCAGCTTCAAAGTGAAGTGTTAAGGGGCTGAGGTCTTGTATGAGTTGTGAAGAAGCAATTGGAAACTGGGCTGGGGCAAGTATTCAGTGAGCTGCAGCCACCAGGCACCCACTCTGATTTACATGTTGAGAATTTGCATAACACTATTGAGGGAGGGAGGAAATTAGGAAGTGGCATATAATTAAGGTGAGCTGAGGTGATAAAACTTTGGAGCAGAATTAGGTCTTTTGGCCCATTGAATATGCTCCACATTCAATCATGGCTGTGTTTCTCAAACCTATTCCCTAGCCTTCTCCCCTTGATGTTTGATCGCCTTACTAATCTTGAGCCTATCTCTTCCTTAAATACATTCAAGAACTTGGTCTCACAGCCTTCTGTGGCAATGAGTTTCACAGAATAATCGCCCTCTTACAAGAAATTCCTTCTCATCTCAGTTCAAAGGTTCAACCTACTCTGTCCTACTACTGTCCACCTTCTCCATGTTCACTTTATCCAGGCTTTTCAGTATTCTGTATGTTCTGTTGAGATGCCCCCCCCCCAAACATCCTTCTAAATTCCATCAAGTGTAGACCCAGAGTCCTCAACTGCTGCTCATATGATAACCCTTCATTCACAGGATCATTTTTATAAACCTCCTTTGAAAACCCTGTGATGCCAGCATGTCCTTCCTCAGATATGGGATGCAAAATTGCTCACAATATTTCAAATACAGTCAGACCAGAATCTTATACAGCCTTGGTAAAAACAAGGACTGCAGATGCTTGGAAACCAGATTCTAGATTAGAATAGTGCTGGAAATGCACAGCAGTTCAGGCAGCATCTGAGGAGCGGTAAAATCGACGCTTCGGGCAAAAGTCCTTCATCAGGAATACAGGCCTGTATTCCTGATGAAGGGCTTTTGCCCGAAACGTCAATTTTACTGCTCCTCGGATGCTGCCTGAACTGCTATGCTTTGCCAGCACCACTCTAATCTAGAATCTTATACAGCGCATTCCTGCTCTTATATGCAAGCTCTCTTGAAATGAATGCTAACATGAGATTTGCCTTCGTAGCTGCCAATTGAACTTGCAAGCTAACCTTAAGGGAATCCTGAACTAGGATTCCATATCTAACCATATCTGAGGAAGGACATACTGGCATTGGAGGGTATCCAAAGGAATTTTCCTGTGGATCAAGGATGTCATATGAGCAGCGGTTGAGGACTCTTGGTCTGCCCTTAAAGGAATTTAGAAGGAGGGCAGGGGGTCGATCTCATTGAAACTTCCAGAATACTGAGAAGCCTGGGATAGAGTGGACATGGAGAAGATGGACAGACTACTAGGACAGACTGGGGTGAACCTTTTAAGCTTCAGATTTCCAAAGCTTTTCCCTGTTTACAAATTAATCTGTGCCTCTATTCTTCCTAATGAAGTGTGTAACCTTACACTTTACAACATTGTATTCAACTTGCTACTTCTTTGCCCATTCTCCTAGCCTGTCCAAGTCCTTCTGCAACCTCCCCGCTTCCTCAACAATGCCTGTCCCTCCAGCAATATTTGTGTTTACTGAAATGTATGGAAATAAGGTAGTTGTTGCTTAATTCTGAAGGTGCCATTCATGGCATGATGGGAAAATTGTAAATTTGTTTTCTCAATGTCGATAATCCGATTTTCTCATTCTCACTATATTTTGTCACATTTCTTAAAATCAGGAGAAGAGAAAGCTTTACGCAGTGGTTTTTCTTTCTTCCATTTGGGCACAGGAAAATAATGGAGTAACCACCTGCCACCAAAGAAAAATATTGACTTCATATTTAATGAAGGCACTGCATTCTACATGTTTTGTATTATTTCCTTCCTGTTTGTGACTTCATAATATTGTATTCTTTCTTCTCTTGTTATATTAGCAGAGAAAACATTTATCACATATGACATTCCTTATTAATACCTACGTGCTGTTTAATGTTTCAATTTAAATAGCACAGGAGTGCCATACAAAGAGGTAACTATCCATGCATTGTTATGGTGAATTTGTAGGCTGTTGTTTCTGTTGTGACTACAATCTTAATTTTGTTCTGAAATCTATTCATCTTTTATGTGTAATCTTGTTGAAAATTTGCAAATCATCCTTTGAATTGAGCTGGATATCAATCTTCTCTTTTGAGATTTTTTCTATCTAAAGAATGTCATACAATAATCACCAAAGACTGAAAAAATAAATAATTGGGAGAAACTGGTTCAATATTTCCTGGGATAACTTGGTACAAGTATGGTGTAAAAGTGGAATTGCACCATTGTTTTCAGCAAATGTTTGCCGTGCAACTGATTTATGCCAGCTTTCTGCTGAAACTTTGCTATATACATAGGAAAGTAGGAATTAGGAGCCGACTAAGCAATTCAGCCCTTGGAGCCCACTTTGCCATTTAACGTGATCATGCTGATCTTTTCCTGGTCTCAACTCCATATTCCTGCCTACCCCCTATAGCCTTTTATCACACTTTTAATCAGAAACATATCTTCTTTCTTGAATCTTTTGATTGATTCTGTCTCCTCTGTACTCTGTGGCAGTGAATTCCACAGATTCACAACCCACTGAGAGAAGTAGTTTCTCCTCACCTCAGTTTTGAGCCTACCTCCTCATCATTCTATATCTATGGCCTCTTGTTTGAGACTAACTCACAAAGGGTACATCTGGTCAACATCCAGTTTTATCAGTCCTCTTCAGCATTTTACATGCCTCTATCAGATCCACCGTCATTCTCCTGAGGTCCAGCGAGTACAAGCCCAAGCTATTCAATCGCTCCTCATATGACAGCCCTTTCAATCCCTGAAGTCAACTTGATGAACCTCCTCTGAACTACCTCCAGTATCACCACATTCATCCTTGAGGAAGGAGATCAAAACTGGACGCATTATTCCAGATGTGGTTTCACCAATGTCCTAAATAATTGTACCAACACTTCTTTACTTTCATAATCCAGTCCTTTTGCAACAAATGCCAGGATTCCATTTGCTTTTCTTGTTCCATGCTGCAGCTACATACCCACTTACTGCAATTCATGCACAAGGACTCCCAAATCCCTCTGCATTGACACACTTTGAAACTGCTTCCCATTTAAATAATTTGCCCTTGAATTTTTCTGTCCAAATTGGACAAGCTCATATGTATCCAGATTAAACTCCACCTGCCAGATTCTGGCCCACTCTCCTAGCCTATCAATATCCACCTATAAACTTTATATCTCCTCATCACTGCCTGCTTTTAGTATCATCTGTGAACATTGCTATGTTACAGTCTGTCCCTGCTTGCAGATCATTAATATAGATTGTAAATAGTTGACGTCTGAGAACTGACCTCTGTGGCACTGCACTATTAACAATTCGCCATCCAGAGAACAACACATTTATCCTGATCCTCTGCTTTCTGTTGGTCAGCCAATCCTCTATCCAAGTGAATACTTACTCTTAACCCCCTGGATCTAACCTTCTGGATCTTTTATGCAGAACCTTCTGAAAAGCCTTCTGGAAGTCGAGATTTACCATTATCCAAATGGCTGGTTACATCTTCAAAGAACTCCAGCAAGTTTGTCAAGCATGTCTTGCCCTTCATGAAACCATGCTGCTACTGGTGAATTAAGCTTTGTTTTTCCAAGTGTTCAGTTATGTCTTCCTTTATGATCGACTCCAGCAACTTCTCCACTACAGAGGTCAAACCAATGGGTCTATAATTTCCCACTTCTTACCTGCCTCCTTTTCTGAATAAGGGTACTGCTTCAACATTTTTCCAATCCATTCATATCTTTTCCAGAATCCAGGGAATTTTGAAAAATTATAATCAATGCATCCACTATCTCTGCGGCCACATCCTCTAATACCCTAGGGTGCAGGTCATCAGGCCCCCCTTAAATCCCATTAATTTACTTAGTACCTTCTCCCAAGTTACAGTAATTTCACTAAGTTCCTCTGTAGTAACTGCAGCTTTTGGGAAGAAATGATTATCTTCCACTGTGAAAACAGAGACAAAATTTTGGTTTAGGGCCTCTGCCATGTTTTAGTGCCTCATGTGCCTCAGAGACCCGGGTTCAATTCCCGCCTCAGGCGACTGACTGTGTGGAGTTTGCACATTCTCCCCGTGTCTGCGTGGGTTTCCTCCGGGTGCTCCGGTTTCCTCCCACAGTCCAAAGATGTGCAGGTCAGGTGAATTGGCCATACTAAATTTCCTGTAGTGTTAGATAAGGGGTAAATGTAAATGTAGGGGTAGGGGTATGGGTGGGTTGCGCTTCGGCGGGTCGGTGTGGACTTGTTGGGCCGAAGGGCCTGTTTCCACACTGTAATGTAATCTAATCTAATCATACTGTATTTTTCTGATTGTTTCTTCTATTTCGGAAATATATCCATGAGTATATTGTACCAATAATTACCATAGCTCCATTCTCCAGTGTAAAAGTGCTTCACCTACAACATTGCTGCAAATATTAGTTGAATAATGAACTGATATACATATTCTTGGCTATACATTGGTGTGTATCGATACCCTGAAGACACCTGATTGCAGCATCATTTAAGTTTCAGCTTTGGTAGAGGCCCCAAAATTTCTGAAAACCTACAGCAATTCTTATGTTTCCACTGAGTCTGGAGGTAAAAGTATCCAAGGGGTGTCAGCCCATGAACTCAGGATCTTTTGGAATTCCTCCAAACTAAACCTCATCACTTTGCCATTCCCCATCAATTTCCAGCAGGACAAAGCTGCTGAAGTTACTTCCCTAATGGGTGGACCTATGTTCAGCATCACCAAGGGAGAAGAAAGAGATGTCACAAGGATGTCCTGAGAGTGGGACACCATGCGATTTGATATTATCTGCATCAGGCAAACAGATAATAAGTGCCATTTAAGGATCTGTTGAAGCAAAGATGTTTCTATCTCATGTTGTGTGGAGTGATGCATGGTGCAGCGAAGGAGCATTATGATCATGTTCATGCATCAGCAAGCAGGTGGTAGAGAGGATCTTCCAGGATTTTCATCAGGCACCTGTACAGGTTGTGGACTGTGCGGGAGAGCAGGCATGCTCCACAAAGTGGGACTTGATGAGTTTTAAGAGCAATCCATAGAACCAGAATATCCAGGGTTGGTTACCTCCAAGGCACATGTGATGCTTGTTTACATAACTCACAGTATTAGCTGCAGGGTAATCAGTGGGTGAAGCGTTGAGCAATAGATAGCCTCCACCATTACAACGCAACTATCCACTTTCACCCTTCTTCTCTCAGTGCAGATTTAAGGACACAATGCCCACCATAGAGCTGAGCAGCAGATCAGTCCTTCACCTTTGAATAGTCTATGCCAACCTTGAACAGTGGAGAGGAAAACCTGGGCCCAATCAGTGGAATTGGTGGAATCACAGAAGGGGGTCAACCTGCCTGTGCCAGCTTTTCAAATGAACATCATTACTTCGTGCCAATCTCATGCTTTATACCCGTACCCTTGCACATTTATTTTTATCCAAATGCTCATTAAAATAATATGCAATGGTGTGGAGAAAAAGCAGGAGATTGGCAGGATCTGGAACATAGTCTCCATAGATTTCTATCTGTATTTTATCTACCTTTTTAATGAGGAGGTGATCAAGAATAAATATGTCACCGTTCATGGTGCAGAAAAGAAAAAGTATGTCATCAAGCTGTTTACATTTTTTATTAGATTAAACATATTTTCTTCATCTGTATTTGTGGCATTTACAATCTTGGGTGCAATTAAAATATTCCTTGTTAATCTGTGTTAAAGTATATCTGACTAAAAAATGAAATTCGGAAAGACCAATTTGAATTAGTGACTTAATAGGTGTAGTTTACTGCGATTGCAACAAAACAAAACCTTCTTGCTCATCTGGATCTCCAACTCTCTGCTCTGGGAGAGTGCTCTTGACCTATTTTCCAAAGAGCTCCTCTACAAATGGCTGAATTAGATATATCTGTACATACAGTATTAAAAAGGACAAGAGTGCTTGTTCTGGAAAGGCATCTAATATCTGGTTTTTACATTTCATATCATTTAAATTAAATACACATAGGTTTAAAAAGTACCTAGGCTTGGGTAGGCCTCTAAACCTGCTTTGAAAGTTATACCCAGTCTGGCATCAATTGTGATATATTGCTACTTCTCTCAAATCAGATCAGGACCTGCTGTTTGATTTGTGCTACAAATTTAGTGTTGCTACAAATTGGAAGCAGCTTTGCAATGCAGATAAAATTGCAGCTTGCGTTTGTGACTGGAGATAACAAAAATATTAGAATAAATGCAACTTCCCACGTCAACACATGGACAGCTACACAGGAGTTAGTGTGTAATAAATTATCAGTATCTCCATGCTGTCTACCTTTACACCTCTGCCGCCAAGTAACAGACTATTCCCAGACTAATGCCAAAACCCTGTCATTGATTGGCAAGATGCAGTAAGGATTGCCTACGCTAACATTCCTCTGATTAAGGAGATGATGTAGGCTAGTTTTTGAGTCAGAGATTCAATTTTCATTTGCTATTTGATCTGTGTCTATACATGTTTGCTGAAATACTCAGAGTAAAATAGCAAGTGCGCAGTCTTAAACTATTTAAAGTTTAGTTTTGGAGTCGAAGTTTATAATTATTATCAGCACCAGAAAAAAACATTTGGGAGCAGTTGTGTATGCTTTACTCCCCGTTCCCAGTTGCTGCAAGTACTTTGTTGTTTAAATGGGGCAACTTTAACAACTGGCAGATGGTTAATGTTATCACTGAGACCAGATCACAGTTCAATATTTTATTTTGTAAACAAGACATCTGGCTATGGAACATTTGGAGCTGACAAAAACATAGTTGTTAGACAGCAAATATTGATGCTAGTTTGTCCCTTCAAAGCAGCCATTTGCTGTTTGAATGAAAGCTAGAGTTCCACCTCACTATGGCAAAAAAGATGTTCGAATGAAAATGTCAGTTTGGATCAGTCATTTTTTTTTAACATCATTAGGTTAACCTGGCTGTTAAATTCCAAATTATACTGAATCAACCCCACCAGTTGTTTTGAATCCAGATTATGGATAGCAGTAGGACCTTTAGTGCTGAATAATAATTGGCCAAATTTTCAAGGGGTGTCTAGATTAGAGTGGTGCTGGAAAAGCACAGCAGGTCAGGCAGCATCCGAGGAACAGGAAAATCAATGTTTTGGGCAAAAGCCCTTCATCAGAAATAGAGGCAGGGTGCCTGCAGAGTGGAGAGATAAATGCGAGGGGGGTGGGGAGAAAGTAGCATAGAGTAGCATAGCTTTAAATTAAGGGGGGGTAGATATAGGACTGAAGTTAGGGGTAGGTTCTTCACTCAGCGAGTCGTAAGTTCATGGAATGCCCTGCCAGTAGCAGTGGTGGACTCTCCCTCTTTATGGGCATTTAAGCGGGCATTGGATAGCTATATGGAGGATAGTGGGTTAGTATAGGTTAGGTGGGCTTGGATCGGCGCAACATCAAGGGCCAAAGGGCCTGTACTGCGCTGTATTCTCCTATGTTCTATGTTCTATGTCAGTGACAGGGATTGAACCTCAGTGGGTGACAGGGATTGAATCTCAGTCAGTGACAGGGATTGAATCTCAGTTAGTGACAG